>NC_073745.1:239023190-239165690 GCF_029784135.1 Toxorhynchites rutilus septentrionalis
CATGATCCACATTTTCTCAATCTATAATTATTTTCAGTAGTACTCGAACGAGTAATTTCATACGAAATAATCCACATTTATCCATATCCTCTCAAGAAAGAAATTAAAAATAAAAGTTTTTTGTTTTCTATAAAAATAAAAAATTGACATAATTTTTTTTTTTGATTTGCGTTCACGGAAAATTGCTACTCTTCTATCTTTTGAAACAAACCGAGAAATAATTGAAAAACGTCAAGCATTATCTGAACGGGAATCATACATCCTGATTGCACCATTGGTTCGAGCAATCTGTGCTCCCCAAGTCGTTCCAAAAAAAAAATGAGTAAGTATTGTAGTGGCGAAGCACAGTTCACTGAGCGAGTGAATAAAAATGTAACTCCATTTCTATTTTAGTTCAGAGGCAAATGAACTCTCGAAACTCGAAGTGTTTATAACTAATTCATCCATTCATCCATTCATTCGCTAATTCATTCATTCATTCACTCATTCGTTCATTCATTCATTTACTCATGGTGTCTTGCACACGCCTTTTTATTATTTTCCTTCACAGTCACCAATTCAGAGAAATAATGAAAATGAAACGTCAAGATATTGATCAGTCGCACCTTAAATTGTCTGCTTTTACTTTTATATATTCGCAAACATTGAAAAGTGAACTGTTCAGCTTAGTGTGTATTTTCGATTGAAGCGAAACAGAAACTCGATTATTCGATCTCTTAAAACAGACAATTCCCTAAATTGAAGCAACAGAGTTTCATCAGATCAATGTGAAATGACGGAGATAGAAGTTTGGTGATTTGTGTTCCTCTTTCCCGTCACATCTGTTGTCTATTTGTTTTATTTATATCTGAATGAAATATATGTTATGTGTTACTGGAAGATGTATTGATTGGTTCCGAATACAGGGCAGACGCGTTTCTATAGTCTCCATTTTTTTTTACTGTATCTAATTGAATTGATTTTTTTAATGGTTTTACTTGCCTGCATTAGTCCTACTTTTACAATGCGGTAGTGTTTTGAACACCACCCTTCTGTTTTTCGTTTCGAGTTCTGTTGGTCTTAAATCGGTTCTACTACGAATCGGCTCTGTTGCTTCCATTTTAGAGATGAGTAAACTTAATAGAGGATACAGTTGTGAACCGTTTAATTAGTGGATTTAAGTAACATTTGTGGTTTTAAGGTGTTGTTAATTTTATTTCAATTTTATCAATCAACTTAAAGCTCTCTAACCGCTTTACAATCTATTCTATGTCACCTTACTCCTATCCTTTCTGATTTCGCTGCAATATTATTTTGAACAATTCTGTGTGAACCTTTAATTAGAATCTTCAAAAATCACGATTTTCACTCCACTGTGCTTATAATAGCCAATTAACTTTCACCTTGAAATTGAAATATAGAATAGAATAATAATTTTAATACAATCAATTCTAAACTTGTATATAATCGAATCATACATAATCGAGTCTGTATATGATCGATTCCGATTCCGATTCCTGTATATTTATTCCCTCTCGTTAGATTGAGACACGTGTTTTTTATGTCGCGTTCATCCCGAATGAGGGTCTGAAATTTGATCGGGCGATCTTAAATCGATATTTAGAAAATCGATTTCTTCCATTCTGATTTCTGATTTTTTTCTGGATCGATTCTTTGTACTCGATTTGATCGATCTTACAAAAAAGTCACTAGAGGGTTGTGTCCGAGAAACGATCGCATAGTTGATATAGGATTCCATTAGGCTATCTGTTGATTTTGGACATGTTTGAAGAATTACGACGATAAACTCTTTGATAATGATTTGGTGGTCCTGAAAAGGGCCGTTTTGTTTGGTTGTTGGGTATTGTTTGTTCACTCCACCAGTGTTTACCGAGTAATGATGACAGAAGGATGGTAAACAGTCATTGGATGGTGCGTATCAGATAAAAGATACCGAAGTGGAACGAGATATGATGAAAACCGCCCTCTGTGATCCTAGACGAGATGCCTCCTTTGTTATGTATGGATGAAATAAAGGTAAAAAATGTAATGTAAATGTAAATGTAACCAATGTAATATAAAATAATTACCTTCGGTATTATTATCAATTTTTCTCATAAGGGAAAATCATAAGGGAAATCACTTTTTCTAATATTTCTTAATTTTTCCATTTTTTCTCGTCGTATAAACTTTTTTTTGGTGTAAATAAAAGCAACAAAACAGACATCTTAAACTAAACGACCCGTTCTCGAGCGGGAACACACCTTAGTTTTTATTTATGAAAATTTGAAAAAAATGTTTCATATATCAAGTTATTTTTAACACAACTGCTACCATATACAATTTTACACTTACACTTGTGCCAAATTTTTCGCAATACACGATCGGTCATTGATATGAAATTTCACAAAGCAACCAACATTAAAGTTCCAAATTTCAATTTTATTTGCTAGAATTAATCGTATCATTTACCTTACTTGCAATATAAAAATGCCCCCGACTTGCATATATTTGCAATGTCGATTTTCCCCAGGCAGCTTGGTTTTGATGTCTCTTTTAGGGAATACATTTCGGTAGGAACAAAAGTTCTTCCTACTTTCATGCATTTGCAATACCGATTTGCCCCAGGCAGCTTGGTTTTGATGTCTCTGTTAGGGAACCGCCGTATGTGTCGTCAATTTCGAACAATCAGAAGTGGGTATTTCCGTTAGGATAGGGGTTGAGATTTTTCAATTGTTTGATAGTCAGCTTCATGGCATATATTATTTTCTTCAATATAAAAAATTGTTATGGAGTACCGAAATTGATTGACGCAAAAATTTCACCTGAAACTATTGAGAACCAGAGCAGAAAGTCCAAAGTCAAAAGCAAGAAAAGTCTTAATAGCTGTTATCCATAATAACGGATAAGCTCTTTATCACTTCACTCAACCAGTCAAATTGGGTGTTGTGACAAAAATTATGAAACAATAAACATTTGTTTACACTTGAAAAATGTGTTTGTGGAAAATGTTTACGGCAGAGGCCTTTCATCTGTCAAAAGTGTGGCAACGAATAAATTTTCTAGAGCCCGAAAAATTCAATATTTTATAATTATTATCTGATGATTATTCTGTGGCGCATTATCTATGGTAATTTCTGTATTATTTATGTTCAACTTGAAAATATTGAACGTTTATTTGAAAAGCGCGTAATTTCACCGCCATCGGTAGAAATATGTATATATGAAATGTTGGTAGGTTTAATGTTAAGCTAAAAAGTTCATTCACCTCTTGAGGCTGACTAGAGTGAGGCCAATTATCATATGGTTCGTCATATTGCTTTTTATTCCCCTTGGATCTGCACGATAAATAGCTCTAGTTTTTTTTTCTCAGTGGTATTGTTTCAAAATTATTTGGATAAAACTCATCTGACGTAGTCTTAATGAATTATAACTTAAAACTAAAACATTAAAACACAACATTGAACACATCGGATTTCACGATTCTGTGATGGTTCTCCAAAAACAAAAAACTGCTCTACTGACGAGAACGTACGGATCATTCCCGAGATCGGCTCATGTTGCCCAAACGATGATCGATGTTGAAGCGGTTGCAGCAAATACGAGGATCGTAAAATTCTGCTGGGAGCACGAAAGTTCATCATCTCGAGCAGGTGAGGCGCATCAATTTCACCACAAAGAAGCTTGACAATGAAAGTAGCTTGTTGGATACGCCTTCGTCTCTCGAGTGTATCCAGATTCAGCAAGCGACATCTGGCTACCTATGGCGGCAGGTTCCGGGGATCACGCCATGGCAGATGCCAGAGCGCTCTTCGAATAAAACATTTTTGAATCCGCTCAATCCTGATGCTCCACATATGCTGGTTAGGGATCCATACTACCGATGCAGTCTCGAGACTCGGCCGAACAAGAGAACAGTACAGCGATTTCAGGCAATAGGGATCAGTGAAGTCCCTAGAGATTCTCGATATGAATCCAAGCTGACGGTTAGCCTTAGTGATCAATGCAGATCGGCGTGCATCGAAAGTGAGCTTATGATCGAGAACAACGCCCAAGTCATTAACCTGACTGACTCTCTCTAAAATAAAATCGTCGATTGTGTAGTTGAATATAATTGGCTGTTTTTTTCGGTGAAAGCTCATAATCACACACTTGGCGATGCTTATGGTTAGTTTATTCAAGTGGCACCAAGTGACGAACTGGTCAAGCAAGCTCTGTAGTCGACGACAATCCTCAAGAGCTCTGATAGCCAAATAAATCTTCAAGTCGTCTGCGTAGATCGACACACAGCTGGATGCTAGAATAAGGGACACATCATTGTAGAATATAGCGAACAGCAGTGGCCCTAGATTACTGCCTTGTGGAACCCCCGAACGAACAGCAAACGGAGACGAAATGTTATATTGGAGCTTAACACGGAGCCTTCTTCCAGAAAGGTATGACCTCATCCAGTTGGTGAATCCATCAGAAGCACCAAGACGGGATAGCTTCCTCAGCAGGATGCGGTGGTCAGTTCGGTCGAAAGCGGCCTTTATGTCGGTATAAATAGCATCAACCTGAGCACGTTCTTCTAGGCGGTTGACACAGAACGATGAGAACTCGAGAAGATTGGTGCTTACCGAGCGTCCTGGCATAAAACCATGTTGTACTGGTGAGATATAGCTCTTAACTTCGGAAAAGACAACATCGTTCACAATCATCTCAAATAGCTTAGAGGCGGCAGATAAGCTGATTATTCCGCGAAAGTTGCTCACGTTACTTGTCTCCTTTTTTGAAGACGGGAAATACAAATGAGTGCTTCCACACATCCGGAAAGACTCCTTGATCCAGCGAAGCTGTGTATATGCGGGAGAGTGGTGACGCCAAAGCTGAAGCACAGCGCCGGAAAACTATTGCAGGAATTCAATCTGGGCCAGGAATCGTTGAACGTTTCAACTATATTGTGGAGTAACAAAGATTGACCGCAAGTCTATTGGATATTCTGGAACGTTAGCAGCAGCCCTCTCGGCTTCAGATGAGGTGGCTGCATCAGCGACAAACACTGAAGCAAAATGTTTAGAAAACAAGTCACACGTTTCCGGGACAGACGACGACTCCGAATCACCTAAAAACATCTTAGATGGGATATCTGTAGTTTTATGCTTCGAATTGACGAAATTCCAGAAACTCCTTGGATTCCTACGTAAGTTTGTCTGCACACGAAGCACGTATGATTTATAAAGAGAACCGTTAAGGCTGCGGTATGCATTGCTCGCAATTTGAAAGTTATACTTAGTTTCAACAGTTCGTTGACGTCGCAGTTTGCGTTGACAAGAATTTTTATTGCGCCGTAAGACGTGAAGAAGTGGAGTGCTCCATGGTGGTGACATCTTAGGTTTTTTTCCGTGGAGTATTCGTTACGAGCCAGCTGCAAACAATTTCGCAAAAATGTGTCGCCATGCCATTAACGTCCTGGCCAAGGGCACTCCAACTGTAGCTACTCAAAAACTCATTAAATGCAGCGAAATCAATTTTAGCGTAATCCAGCGTAATCCAAAACGTTTTTCGCTGCAGCTCTAATCGTTTCTTTTGGTACAAATTGAGAAACACAAATTGGGCTAACCCAAACATTGGATTTAGCGCGTTTAGACACTGCTACACTGCTTGATATTTTACAATTGTTCAAATGTTTAGAAGAAATATTTCAAATCGATTGGTGCAAACATCTTCGCGATCTACCTTCTTCTTCTTTCTTTGTTTTTAAGAGGCTTTAAACTTTGAAGTTCATTCGCCTCTAACAGCGATCTACCAAGAAATGGTTGAGTTATAAGCATTCAAAATCTTTCATTATCTTTTACTTGTTTAGTTTCTAGATTTTCATTTTTACATTTCCTGATAGGCGTCCTGCGTTATAATACTTTCAACTAGAATCGATCATGTACGATTTATGCGAACCAAGTTTCATAATCAAATTGAGTTGGGTCGGGACAGAGTCGACAATTTTCGGCTGATTGTACATGGAATAACCAAAGAGAGAAGAACGCGAGGGCAAAAATTCTCGCAATCCTCGAGTTATTCGAATATCATCCGCTTACGATATAAAATATACATTCTGGATGACGGGCTTCTACGGTTCCCTTGTTCGCTTGCATTCATGAGCCATCGCGCGATGCATGAATCATTCTAATCGCCACTCGAGTCAAGAAAGAAAACACCACTTGAATAAGTAAATTTCTTCCGAACCCCACCCTAGTCGAGACGACTCGAGTGTTGTGGAAGTTACTCGAACTCGAATGTTATAGTGTTATCATTCAATCCTACCGGTTTTCTGACGAAGAAATTCAAAAATCAATAAAGCAACAATTCAATCCGCTTAACGCGCGCCGGGGTAAATATTTCCTTTTTTTATCAACTAAACAACCACAAATGAGGAGCTGTAAATATTTTTCGCTAGACAACACCGGGATCTGTTTGCGTTTCCTCCATTAATTTATAAAGTTCAAAATAGATAAACTACGAGCGGACGCATGGAATCGAACGAGTGACCGAAGCAGAGCGAGTCAGTCTGTCGGGGCGTTATGGTATCATTTTTTCCCCTGATAAACACTTCCCCTTTCCTCGTCCGCTCCCTCACGTAATGTTTGGATTGCGTGTCCACCCTTTGCCGTCTTTTCCTACGAAGTCGCGAGGAGTGGTCGATATATTATGGGCATGAAACTATCGACTTACGCAATACAAACACGGTCGCACCCCGAACTCTGTTAGGGAACCCCGTGTGGACACAGGCTTGAACTCGCTGACACTTTGTAGAGCAGCAGGCGTCGAAAGCTGCGACGATTCAATCGATGGAGCAGCCTTACGAGAGACGTTTTCGAAGAATGCGATCACTTCCTGGAAACTCTGGAATGTGATAGGGCTCAGTATAAGATTTTTTTTGCACTTCATTGCCCGTTTTTCAGATAAAAAGTGGAAGATATTGCCTGCTGCTTTCCAGCCAGGAGAAGATTGCTTGTAAATAGAGCCCATCATCATTCCATGACACCAACTTGGCGCGGTTTTGCGGCGGAAATTTGCGGTGCGCACTCTGTCGAAACAATGTTGCAATGACTGGATGATCCCATGCCTCACCGTGCCCTATTGCGCGGATTAATGATGCGAAAACGGATATTTGATTTTGAGTAATTGGCTGGTTTGGTGACATTTTCATGAGATGCTTCTCTTTGCTAGTTTTCTGGCAAAAACATTCTTGGGTTTGTTTGGTTCCGTCACGGTAATATTCTATGAGGATTGCGCTGTCTACTGGAAGATGTTACAAGTGACAATAATTAATGGGCATTGTATTTAGGTAACACTAGTTCCGAAGAACATTTATTTGCAAGACAATTTGTGAAATCTACTTGATTACTTTTTTTTATTTTCAATTTTCAGTTTTCTCAAGAACGTATTTTTGAAATTAAGCTATTCCAATTTTCAATGAGTAATCCACACATCGGCATTTACAGAGAAAAAGTTTTTCTAACAAAAACTTTTCAAGTTTTCTTTGACAAAACACAACTACAGAATCCTAATTTTGTTTAAAGTCACGGTAGCAATATATTGGACAAAATTTAAAATCTCATAAAAATATGAACTTTTTTCGAAGACAACGACTTTCTATCTTTTACAGTTTTTGGAGTATATGGCATTTTTGTATGGAGACTCCTGAAAAACTCCTCGAACATTTTTGTGTTTAAATTCCTCGCGTTTGACATGTTCTTGACGTGTTGCTAAATAGAAAAAAGTTTGCAAAATATACTACTTTTTGAAAAGAACCCAAAAGAGGAAGCGATCTGGTGTAGTGGTAACATCCATGCCTCTCACGCTCAAGGTCACGAGTTCAATTCTCAATCCCGACATTCTTCCAAAAAAGGGAAGTAAAAGTGACGAACCAGCCAAATGAGTTGAAAGTCACTTTAATACAGATAAAAAAAAGAACCCAACATTTTTTCTTGATTTTCTACAAAAAAAAATATAACTTGAAAACTATAATACCTACAAAATTCTGATCAAAGAATGAAATGTAGGAAATTGTTTAAGTTTTCATAAAAAATACTAATTTTTTTTTCGAAAATAAATTTCGCTGAAAAAAATATTTTAAAATTAAAATTTATTTTTCTCAACAACGTATTTTTCTAGAATTCTCAAAAAAATGTTTGGATAGCCCATACAATTTCCAACAAGTAGTCCATACATCGGAAGATGAGCACTTTTACAGTAAAAATTTTTTCTAACAACTTTTTCCTTTTTTTCTTTGAAAAAATACAACTAATCTAATTTTGTTTAAAGTCAAGATAGCGATATAGTGTATTCGATAAAGTTTTAGATCTTATTATAACATGAAGTTTTGTCCAAGACGTCAACTTTCTATTAGCGAATTAGTTTTTAAAACTGAGTCAGTGCCAAACTGACTCTGTAATAAAAAAACGTTTTCAGTTTCAAGAGTGCGGTGGTTTGTTGGTGTGCGTTATATAGTCTGATTTGTTTATATTTGCGATGACAAATGTACAGTGTCAACGTCTGGTGGCGATATTAGTGCTTGGGAGGTAAATTATTCTCTATCAGATCATAAGGGTCAAGTGCAGTGTAAAAATATAAAAGTTTGAATGAAAATTTTTACTTCATATTGTTTGATTAGCTAACACATGTAGTTCTGACACTCACTTAACCATTTGTCGATGCATTTCCTGTTTGTTCCACAAATAATTACTATTATAATATAAAATCATCATTAGACACAGTTTTCGCTCAATATGTTTCTGCGATATCGGAAAAAAAACCCTCTTATTTCATCACATAAAATGAATATTCGATATGTTAAAGTGAATTTTCATTCATAATTTTGATTTTGAAAGCATGTTTATTCCACCTGAATATCCATCATTATTTTCGCCTCCAAATGAAAGCATACGAAGCTTAATGCCGTCTACGCGAATATACTCTTCAAAATCAGAATCCGAATTGGATTACGATTAATTCGATACCAATTAATCATAATCGATACCATTCGATACCAGTAATACAAAAGCAAAAGCAGCAGGTTTTCCATTTTCATAGTCTTTATTTTTAGATTTTACAAAACAATACTCGGAACTTGACAGTTCTCTATAGTTGTATTGGTGAACCCGAGTCCCAACCCGTGAAACATCTCACTGCGAAACTAACAGCTTTCGGGGCAAACCTAAAGCGACACTAGGTTGAAACTGAGTGAATAAAAAACGTTTTGACAGCAGTTAGTGCGGCACTGGGGTTGAAACTGAACAAAAACGAATTCGCTATATCTATTATAGTTTTTTTTTTTCCATTTAAAAAAAAATGTTTTACTCGTAACATTTTTGTGTGTAAATTATCGCATTTGACATGTTCTTGAAATGTTTCTGGATAGAAAAAAGTTTGCAGAGTATGTAAATCGTGATAATTTATACAGAAAAATGTTACGAATTAAACATTTCTAGTAATTTTTCAAAAAGAAACATAAAAAAGTTGTTGCACGAAAAACTTTTTCCCTTTAGCAATGCCCATCATCCGATGTATGACCGACTTATTGGGAAGTGTAAGCGCTATTCATATCTATTTTTTCAGAATTTCAAAGAAACATGTTTTAGAGAAAAATTAATTTTAACTTCCAAAACATTTTTTTTCAATGATTCTCATTTTCAAAAATTTGATATTTTTCAATGAAACAAACAACTTTCGCCATTTCATTCTTTGACTGAACTTTTGTAGGTCTGATATTTTTTGTGTGACAATTTTTTTTTAAATTAGAGTTTTTTCACCTTTTTTCGAAAAATCTCAATCTGAAAACTATTAGATCTACAAAATGTTGGTCAAAAAATGGAATGTAGAAAGTTAATAGGTTTTCATCAAAAATATCGAAAAATGTAAAAAATAAACTCGTACCATTTTGATGTATAAATCATCGCGATTTACATGTTCCGAAAACTTTTCTCTATCTAAAAACATGTCAAGAACATGTCAAACGCGAGAATTTACACACAAAAATTTTACGAGAAAAAACATTGTTTTTTAAGAGTATTCATACAAAAATGCCTTATACTCTAAAAATATAAAAGACTAGCTGACCCGGCAAACTTCGTTCCGCCCAACATTTGTTTTTTGTTATCAATACCTTCAAATATTCACGTTTTCTTACTAAGCGCAAGTTCATGACTCCAATCGCAGAACTGTTCATTGATTGATCTTCAAATCGACCCCGTTGAATTTACTTTTTACTATAAAATTCCTAGTACTTTTACCAAAACTCACCATAATTTTTACATTTGTATGGCAGAACAACCCTATTCGCATTTTTTTCAAAATATTAAGAAAATGAGTTTTTATTTTTAAAATATTTTTTTTCAACAAATTTTTTAAATTTTTTATGAAATTTTAAACAGTTTTCTATATTTTATCACTTGATTAGAATTCTGAAGGTATCATAGTTTTTGAGCTATAAATTTTTGTAAAAAAATTATATAAAATGTTTGGCTGTTTTCGAAAAACAGTTTAATTTTTTTTAAGATTTCAAGTATGCAAAGTTGCTTAAATGACCCATGTCTTTATACACACAACGTTTCACTGCTATCTGAGATGGTGCTGCCAACTCTTAAGACGGTTTGGCATGAAATTCGTCAAAAGTAATTTTTCAAAGAAAACATGAAAAAGTTGTTGGGAAAACTTTTTGCCTCTCTCAGTGCACTTCTTCCGCTAGACGACTTGTTGGTACAGGCAAACCTTTTTTGTGCGGGGGGTCCCTAGACCGCACAAAAAAGTCGCATTAAAAAAATCGTGCAAAACTTCACCAGTAGCTTTAAAAAATCGTGTTCGGTACACGTTTGCAGCGACCCCAGAATAACAGATTCAAGTTTATTACCGAGAAAAGAATAAACATACATTTCCCACGCACCATCCTTGCGTGTGGTCTAGTTTTACGATAGAGATAAGTTCACGATAGGATGTTCGAGCATAAATAAAAATGTTTCCCACGCACCACGCATGTGGTCTTGAGATAGGGCGTTAGAGGGATCGAGGATTAGAAAAGAAAAAATAGTTCAGTTGATAGTTGAACATCGAGAAGAACAGTTGTTTCTCTCGATAGAACAAAAAATAAAAGTGCTCCAGACCGCTCGGGCGTTACATTTGGTGACAGCGGTGGGATGCTGTCCAAGTGGGGACAGCAGCCCACCCATTAAATGATTATTTGGATGCTAGCGCGAGTGCGTTATCAACAACCAATTTCAGTGTGCGCGGCGCATTTTATTCTTCGAATCAAGAAGGATCTTTTGTTTTTGTGACGGAACAATTTCAATCGAAAGTGTGAGAAGAAAATTCGAATCGAGAATCGAATCAAAAATATAATCAATGAAAAAAAAAAAGTATCAGAAACATTGTGGAACAAAAGTGAAAAAATTAAGTAGTGATCGTAATTGACAGCAGATCAAGTGACATTGGATCTTCCAAAGTGTATGGAAGCAAAACCAGAAAACCAAAATCTGAATCGAAGTGGTTATCCCACCAAGTGAAAAAACGTTTGAATAGAAACTATCAAAACAGATTGGATTAAACGAAACGGTACAAAAATATTACAACAGTGCCTAATCTCAACAGCCAATGAATGAAGACGAAACATGTGACGTAAGGCAATGCTGTGGAAGAGACGGTTCCTCTCAACGCAAAACTGTTGATCAAGTGCAATAACTTAAAATGGAAGCAGTTTGATGGCAGTGATGTATTCAAAAAAGGGAAACACCGTAATATCGGGATACGTCAGTGGCGGTGACTAAAGACCGGCAGGATTGGCTGCGTTATCATGAAGCCAGTATTATGAGAAGGGAAACTTCTAGCAGGATTCTGGTTGGAGGAAATCGTTAATAAATCTAAGTGGCGCCTAATTAAGATAGTTTTATAAAATTTTATATTTTTTATTTTATTATATTTTTTTTATATTTTTTTAAATAATTTTATAAAAAAAAATATATAAAAAATGATAAAAGTATACTATTAAAAAAAATACGAGAAATCGCTGATGCATTTGAAACGATGCATTCAGCAGATGCGAGGAAAAAAAACTAGGGTTATTCAATTCTGTAAGAACTGTTTATTCTGTTTTGAAAACACAATCATATCTCCCATACTTCAATTGTATGAACAGGGAAAGATGGGGAAATGTACTTATCGATAATTTAAACAGGTTTGGTTTCAAATTTCACAAACACACTTTAAAGTGGGATTTTTAGAAAAAGTGATAGATTCAGCCATATATGTCTACAGCCAATTTAACAAGAATGTGTCCATCAATCGCAATCATAGCTTTTGAATGGATCGAAGGGCTGGAAAACCGGGAATTCTTTCCTTTAAGGGCATGCATGTATTGAACTTACTTGAAAGTTCAGAAGTAACTGAAAATGTGGGATACAATTACATGATCAAATATATAAATGAGATAAAAATATATAAATGCGAAGAAAATTAATAAATGCGAGAAAAATTAATGGAAGAGCAATACACACTCTTCTAATATATAAAAGAATAAATGAAAGAATAAACAAGGGGATATTAATAATTATGCGGATATGCGAGGAAATATTTTCAATGTAGCTTGAAGGCTCTACAATGTTGATCGATAAGACTGTTTGGGAATTTTTATGGAGATATGATAATTTTATTTTTCATTTGGAATTGCGGAATTTCAGAATTGAGGGAGTTGAGATAAATAAATACAGATATCATAGCAAATGAAGAACACACAAAAATTGAAATAATATACAATCAGTTATATATAAAAATAACCTCACAGACCAATTTTAGAGGAAACTCTTCTAGTTTCCCCTAAAACTCATTGAGTAGGGGGAGATGCAGTGACCTGACATTGGTTTCCCGAGGTAGAATTTTACTGAAGAAGCATGTCATAGGATATATGTATAATAAGAATTGATCTTTTTTAATGGGAAACATTCCTACTAGAGATAAGGAAAATCCAACCAATGGTTTTCCAATAGGATAGTTGGAATCTTCAATACTAATGGAAAAAAAACCCAAAACTCGTGGCACGTAGCGAATAAGATAGTTTTAGTTTTCTTAGAGCACTGTACATCCTCTGTGAAGGAGTAGGGAGAAGGATAAAAAATAAAGTGAAAAGGGGTCGATCGTCAGTTACGCGGGAGGACAAACGTGCCTCCTGACGAAAACAGAAAAAAGTGTTGTTATTTTGTCATAAAAGAAAATGTCTTGGACGCTCGGTCCGCTACACGTTTTGAAAAAAACTTTTTTTGTGCGGTAGATGGGGACCGCATAAAAAAAGTTTCCCCCAAGAAAATAACTCACATCCACGCCATTCACCGTTCAATTTCCTTTTGTTTCCCTGCTTTGCGATGGGACACTTTGCCTTTTCGGTTGAGCGTGGCTGTTTCGTGATTTTAGTTGCATGTCGAAACGTGTTGCTGTTAGAAATCATGTCATGCAAAAACTTGGAAAAACTTAAGGCATTTGATGAGAGGAGGGGAATGATTTCAGAAGTGTATAATTGAGACGCAAATATGCTTTTTTCGCACTGAAATGCATAGAAACCATCGATAAAACACTAAATGGACGATAACTTCGTCAAATATGCTTCTTTTCATACACCGCACAAAAAAAATCGCATAAAAAAACCACACAAGGACAGAAAATCGCACAAAATAAACCGCACAAAAACAGGTTTTACTGTAATTATATGTACTACTGTATATCCATACATTTTTCGTTCGGAATTAAAAAAAAAAACATGATTTAGAGAAAAAAACGCTTTAATACTAAAAAATATTTCATTTCAATTAAGTTTCGTTTTTTTAATTTTGATGTGATATTTATGATTGAAAACATGAATAATTTCCTACATTTCATTCTACAATCAACATTTTGTAGTACTTATAGGTCTTATAATTTTTGGGTGAGATTTTTTATTGAAACTTTGAGTTTTGCTTCTACTTTTTTTTCGAAAAATCTTAACTCAAAAATTATAAGACCTATAAAATGTTGGTTAAAGAATAAAATGTAGGAAATTATTCAAGTCTTCCATCAAAAATATCAGACGCACAGAAAAATGACATTTGATTGGAACAAAATTATTTTTAAAATTAAACTTATTTTCTCTTGAAAGCAAATTTTTAAAAATCTTTAAAAAAAAATTGAATAGCCCATATAATTACCAACAAGTTACGAATTTAACATTAACACGTTGAGTGCCACGGTTTTATAGCGACTCTATGGAAATTTTTAAAAGTATTAGGACCATCGTTTCTTATCGTAGTGGAATATATTTTTGTTCGAAAGGGTATGCTTCTAAGCTTATATGCTTATTTTAGTTACTGTCAGTCAGCCGGAAGGAGAACATGGTGTCAGTCACTGGTGACTGACGTGGCAGTCAACGTGTTAATGGTAATTTTTACAACGAAAACATGAAATAGTTGTTGTTAGAAAAACTTTTTCCCTGTAAAAGTACCCATCTTCCGATGTATGGATGACTTGTTTGAAATTGTAATGGCTATTCAAATATTTTTCTAGAACTTAAAAAGATTACGTTTTCAAGAAAAATGAATTTAAATTTTCAATATTATTTTTTTCTCAATGTTTTTTTTTAAATTTTGTTTATTTTGTTTATAAACAATTTCCTACATTTCATTCTATGACTAAAATTTTCTAGGTATTATAGTGTCTGAGTTATCCTTTTCTGTAAAAATTAAGAATAATATCTGGCCCTTTCAAGAAGTAGTCGAATTCTTCTTTGATTTCAAATATGCAAAAGCGGCTTAAATGTCCAATGCCTTTACACTCACAACGTTGCACTGCTATTTAAAATCGTGCTGCCAACCCTTAAGATGAGTTGGCGTGAAATTCGTCAATAGTTTGTCAACAGAAAAAAAATCGTACACACATTCTTCGCCTCCAAATGATATAACTTATACAAAATTAACATAAACTACGCAATGTTTCTCCAATAATAATAAATGTATTTTTTTCTATCTATTTTCAGGTGAGTTTACACAGACGACATTATCGACACTTCAGATAAGTATAACCCAAAAAAAAAGAAAATCTAGTTTCCACGTGTGATTAACATTTCCGTCAAATCGTGGAGGGAACACTCAATTCAATTTGTTTTCATTGTGTTTGCGCAATCGCTTGTCTTCTCGTGTTCAAGTGTAAGCTTCATTCATTTTCGTTGCACAATCCAAAAAAAAGAACAGATGAAATGCAACGTCCTTCAGCGGTCGATCGCCCCAAAAATTCCCACCTGTTGCAACACATTGAAAGTTGGATAAAACAGGATGCGTTTCACACTTTCCATTGATAATTTGCCCCTAAAAGTTACCGCCCATGGCGATGGGTGGTTCAGTTATGCTTTTTAGTAACCCTCGAAATCCTGCTGCGAGAAACGCACATTAAGCCGATTATGATTGACGACTGCGAAATGAAATGGCGCAAATTTCCACGCAGGGGGGCCACAATAAATGTCTCCAAGGTGTTGAGAGTCCGGAAGGCAGGCTATAAATATGTAATTTTACTCTCATTGGGTGTGGTGATGGTTATGTGGTTATGCCGCCGAATTTCGAGTGCAAAAAAATGTGAACCTGTGTAGATGCTCTGATCGTTTTGCACGATGATGATATGGGTAATTGCTCGAGAGAAAGAGTACATCAAAAACATTATGAAACTGGGAAAATTTTCTGCTACAGTTTTGTGTTAATTGTAGACTCAACCATCCGTTGATGCGAACAAGCATGCGATATGAACAGGTTAAATTTACCAACCGCTTATGCCACATGCGTGATGTGCGCATTATGAAATCCGTTTTCTAAAATAAACGTCTTTTATTTTTATACCACAGTTATGTGCGTTATAATCGCTTCATTGGTTAGATACGGGCGGGAAGACAGAGGGTGGAAAGCGCTTCCCTGGCATTTATTATGTACACATTCATAATTCAAGGAAAAGTGGAATGAAAGCAAGTGAGCGAATGATCCGACTCATTTAACTGCGCACCTATTTACGGTCATAAAACGAATTCTGCTGCAGAGTATGTAATAACGGCTATCGCTATCGCGCGGAATTTACCTTTGTGGCTGTCTTCGGTGCTAAAATTTGTTTGAGTTTCTTCAGAGGAACGGAATTTTAAGTTCACATAAGTATTGTGATTTACAAATGAATCTGAAAATCTATTCAAGTTTAGGTCAATTATAAATTACGTGTTCTAAATGATTTGCCATAGCTCACACGTTATGGCACATATCAAAATCTCTAAAATTAATTTGCAAATAGCATAAAGCTAATAAAATATTTACAATCTCTTCTGTCTCTATTCCGACCAAAGAATAGTTAAAATGGGACATGGCGGCAGCAATAGACTCGTTAGCCATAGACAGATCATCTAGTACGCATTGAATGTAAAGTGGAGAAAATAAAATTTCGATTTGAGCGAACTGTGATATTTCTTTTTCTAAATCTGAGGAAAAAAGGCATTAAAATGAAAACTATTTTTCTTACGTAGCGGACTTTTTAATGCAGAGCCAACAGAGCCCGAAAAAAAAGGTCTATAACGCTTCCATTGTTGAAATTTGTTCATATGCGTGAAAGGATTTTTATCATCAAACTAGCTGACCCGGCAAACTTCGTCCCGCCCAAAGTTTATTTATCGTTATCACATCCACGTTTTCAGCGATCCATTTTTATTTTGTATAGATAGAAGACGATATGAGAGTACGTTTTATCACATTAAAATCCATTTCCACTTTCGAACGAAGATCAATTTCGTTACCGAAAACATCAAATGGGCTAACAACGCTTGTCAATATGTAATTGTAGAATACATGCGAATTGAATTTTACCATCGAACCATCGTAGAAAAGTATCGTGCTCCCTAAAACCTCCACATGCCAAATATGGCTCAATTTGCTTGATTAGTTTTCGAGTTATGCAGAAATTTGTGTTTCATTGGTATGGCTGCACGAATCAACCTCCCCCCCCCCCCCTTGGAGAGGTAGGTGGAGTGTCTAACCACCTTAGAAACATTTATTGCACCCTAAAACCTCCGTATGCCTAATTCGGTTTCATCAGCTTGATTAATTCTCGAGTAATGCAGAAATTTGTGTTTCATTTGTATGGCTGCCTCCCCCTTAGAGAGGGGGTGGAGTATGTAACCACCATAGAAACATGCCAAATTTCGTTTAATTTGCTTGATTAATTCTCGAGTAATGCAGGAATTTGTGTTTCATTTGTATGACAGCCTCCCCCTTAGAGAGGGGGTGGAGTGTCTCACCACCTTAGAAACATTTATTGCACCCTAAAACCTCCATATGCCTAATTTGGTTTAATCAGCTTGATTAATTCTCGAGTAATGCAGAAATTTGTGTTTCATTTCTATGGTTGCCTCCCCCTTAGAGAGGTAGGTGGAGTGTCTTACCACCTTAGAAACATGTATTGCACCCTGAAACCTCCACATGCCAAATTTCGTTTAATTTGCTTGATTAATTCTCGAGTAATGCAGAAATTTGTGTTTCATTTGTATGGCAGCCTCCCCCTTAGAGAGGGGGTGGAGTGTCTAACCATCTTAGAAACATTTATTGCACCCTAAAACCTCCGTATGCCTAATTCGGTTTCATCAGCTTGATTAATTCTCGAGTAATGCAGAAATTTGTGTTTCATTTGTATGGCTGCCTCCCCCTTAGAGAGGGGGTGGAGTATGTAACCACCATAGAAACATGCCAAATTTCGTTTAATTTGCTTGATTAATTCTCGAGTAATGCAGGAATTTGTGTTTCATTTGTATGACAGCCTCCCCCTTAGAGAGGGGGCAGACTGTCTCACCACCTTAGAAACATTTATTGCACCCTAAAACCTCCATATGCCTAATTTGGTTTAATCAGCTTGATTAATTCTCGAGTAATGCAGAAATTTGTGTTTCATTTCTATGGTTGCCTCCCCCTTAGAGAGGTAGGTGGAGTGTCTTACCACCTTAGAAACATGTATTGCACCCTGAAACCTCCACATGCCAAAATTCGTTTAATTTGCTTGATTAATTCTCGAGTAATGCAGAAATTTGTGTTTCATTTGTATGGCTGCCTCCCCCTTAGAGAGGGGGTGGAGTATGTAACCACCATAGAAACATGCCAAATTTCGTTTAATTTGCTTGATTAATTCTCGAGTAATGCAGGAATTTGTGTTTCATTTGTATGACAGCCTCCCCCTTAGAGAGGGGGCAGACTGTCTCACCACCTTAGAAACATTTATTGCACCCTAAAACCTCCACATGCCTAATTTGGTTTAATCAGCTTGATTAATTCTCGAGTAATGCAGAAATTTGTGTTTCATTTCTATGGTTGCCTCCCCCTTAGAGAGGTAGGTGGAGTGTCTTACCACCTTAGAAACATGTATTGCACCCTGAAACCTCCACATGCCAAAATTCGTTTAATTTGCTTGATTAATTCTCGAGTAATGCAGAAATTTGTGTTTCATTTGTATGGCAGCCTCCCCCTTAGAGAGGGGGTGGAGTGTCTTACCACCTTAGACACATTTATTGCACCCTAAAACCTCCATATGCCTAATTTGGTTTCATTAACTTGATTAATTCTCGATTAATGCAGAAATTAGTGTTTCATTTGTATGGCTGCCTCTCTTTCAGAGAGGGGGTGGAGTGTCTAACCACCATATAAACATTTATTGCACCCTAAAACCTCCATATGCCTAATTTGGTGTTTCAATAGCTTGATTAATTCTCAAGTAATGCAGAAATTTGTGTTTCATTTGTATGGCAGCCCCCCCTTAGAGAGGGGGTGGAGTATCTAACCATCATAGAAACATGCCAAATTTCGTTTAATTTGCTTGATTAATTCTCGAGTAATGTAGAAATTTGTGTTTCATTTGTATGGCAGCCTCCCTTTTAGAGAGGGGGTGGAGTGTCTTACCACCTTAGAAACATTTATTGCACCCTAAAACCTCCATATGCCTAATTTGGTTTCATTAGCTTGATTAATTCTCGATTAATGCAGAAATTTGTGTTTCATTTGTATGGCAGCCCTCCCCTTAGAGAGGGGGGTGGAATATCTAACCACCAAAGAAGCATTTATTGCACCCTAAAACCTTCGCATGCCAAATTTTGTTTCATTTGTTAAATTAATTTTCGAGTAATGGAGAAATTTGTGTTTCATTCGTTTGGTAGCCCCCCTTAGAGAGGGGGGAGGGGTCTCAAACTATTATGAAAACCTTCCCCGGCCCCAAAAACCCCTACATACCAATTATTATGTCGATCGGTTCAGTAGTTTCCGAGTCCATAAGAATCAGACAGACAGACAGACAGACAGAAATCCATTTTTATATATATATAGATATTATCGTCCATCACCTCCTGAGAGGTTCTGGATAAATTCATTTTTTTCATGTGAGAAAGGTGTTTTGTGACTTTAACACTTTGAGTCCCGAATTTCCAAGCGCATTCCACTAGACGAAATAAAAACCGACGCTTCATCGAGTTACATCTTGGATTTGAAGTTGCGAACAAACTTTAGTCATTGATTTTCTTTCAAAAGGTATGACTGTACACTGCGTAGACGCTGGGAGCAGCAAACCATTGTTATTGTGTAAACTTCGTTGTTTCGAGCTTCAAAAGGTTAATAACGACGTCGGCCACGTCTTCACCAGGGGAAGGGGAGGAATGTTAGTATGATATTCGAGGTCAAAAGTGTCGCCTCTGTGGCGTGGTTCCCTTGCGATTATCATGGAACGGAAAGTTGTTATGTTATTGGTTTTCTTTCAAAGAGGCTGCCATAAAAAATATGTATCATATGATTCGGCAATGATAATCATAGAAGGATGGTGTAACACGAACGCATTGGTGACATAGAACTACGAAATTATTATTTTTGTGCAGAATTGTTTCTACATTTTCTCCATATTACTCCTATTTCTTTTTCTTTTATGGCATCAACGTTCCTGAAGAACTTAGCCGTCTCAGCGTAGTATTTTTGCGTCATTTTTTTAATTAGTGTATGCCAAACTAGTTGACCCGGCGAACTTCGTCCACCAAAAACAATTTTTTTGATATGAATTCTTCCGAACATTCACGTTTCGTTACTAAGCGAACGTTTGTGGGTTCAATCGCAGAACTCGCCATTGATTGATCTTCTAATTGACGCTTTTCAATTTCCTTTTATTATAATTTTCCTATTACTTCTACCTAATTCTCAAGGTTCTTGATTGATTTGCAAATAACATGTTTCTACGTTACATGGAATACATCTTTGATACAGAAAAGTAATTTTTTATTTTCAAAAAATTTCAATTTCAAAAAAGGTATTCAGATCTACCTGAGCAATTTCCATCGGAGCCAGATGGTGGTCGACCACATGATTTGAATCCATCGCTCAGTTTGTGCATTGCACCATCAGAGTTTTATAGTAACGAGCAAGGTTACAGCAGCTTATTATGCGCAACCGAATAGGAGTGCGTTAGTTGATGTAATGAAAAAAAAACAAGCAAGAGTTTAATCTCACCTACATAGTGTTAAATGGCAAACGTGACTAAAAATAGAACTCTTTTTCTTGGACATATGTCATGAAGTTTCTCATCATTCTTAGCACATTGTGCCTATGTATCGAATAGATTGGACTGATCACTTCCTCATCGACTCAAGGCTTCGAGTTCGTATAACAAACGTATAATTAGGATAATTGTGGTTGGATGTGCATAGTATGACATAGAGAGCAGCACCAGATTGCCATTGAAATTTAATTGCCAACCATCAATAGTTCCTTCTGTCACTTCGATTCGTGTGTGTGATATTCAGTCACCACCTGTCCACAAATTCGACCGCTGTGGTCGAACCGAACCGACCAGGGTTAAATCAATCGACAAACCAAATAAACGTTGGTCAAAATCAACCAAAAATGGTATTCGAAACATTTCGCCACTGATAATCACCGAGTAATTTGGAAGTTATTACCGATCGATTTTTTTTCGGAAAATTCCATCATATCACAACGGCGCGCGCACGCGGTTTAATCAACCCAATAATTCAAGCCGAAAAATCTCACAAGCCCTTCCCGCGCCGCAAGAATGAAACTGTTTTTGGAGGTTATCCGCTTCTCGAGAGCGCATTTTTTGCCACGCTATCTGAATGCTGGGCCATGTGGTGTGGGTACAGAGGGTGAGTGGCGCGCTGGCAGTTGAGGCTGAAGGCACTTGTCGGCGTCGGGCTTCAAGTCACGACCGGCTTTAATATTATTTTCTTGCGAGGTCACACACCGGCAATGGCCACAACGACGACAACGCGGAGCAAGTGCTGAAAAAGGTCCACCCCTGGTCCTATCCTTTTCGTATGGCGCGCGGGGGTCAATGATGTTGCAAGTTGGTGAGCACTATGTTTTGCATACATATGTCTTCTGCGTGTGGACAGAGGCGCACGAGTGGTTTTTTGGGGTCATCCAATAATTGCTGCTTATTGAGTGCGTATTTTTTGCCCACGCCACCTCCCCCTTGGCGCCGCTCGGTGAGATGGGCTTCTCGTACGGCTTCGGATGGAGTGCGCGTGAAATTACGGATAAAAGTCTCAAGAATAATGACATTTTGACACGGAGGGAGGTGCGCAAGTTGAAGTTCAAACCCGGTGCGGGCGGGCGTTCGCACTGTAAAAGATATCTATAACAGTGAATAGTGGGTTCATCTTCTTTCCATGGCCGCACGCAGCAGGTGGAGATGTAATGATGGTTTTACATTACCACTGTTCGGAAAAGTGGAAGAGCGATGAGAGGGCAATAATGGTGATCATAATTGCAGGTTTAAGTAACTGCTAATTTGGGCGGGATCGAAATAACTCTCCGTGTCTGAGAAGATGCAGAAATGGGCATTTTGGGGCTGTTATTTCGAGAATGCTGCAGTCTTCTCGTGGCAGCGGCAACCGGTTGTGACCGATCGAGGCGATGGAATTCAGCATAGCGTATATTTGCCCGATCGCGCGGTGATTCATCGAAATATGCAGATTGGAATATGAATCACGCAAAAGATGCAATTTTTGTCTTCGTCACATCCAGGCGATATGGGATATTCGATTCGCGTCCAAATGAATAAATAATGGCAAAAAGTGCATTGATATTTGCGCTTTATCTCGCGTAGAAGCTTACATGTTAGTCAAAACAACTAATGTGGTCATTCGTGACTTCCACGAAACATAATACGCCATTTGTACCGAAATAAACCTGTGGAATATTTGGTCAGCACACAGTTGATGTGGAACAAACTTTGATATCATTTTTTTTACCAAGTTTTCCCCTATGCTTAAAAACTCTATCAATCACATAGTATATTAATATTTTGTTAGAGTGTTATCGTTGTAATCACATCACGCTTGTATGTTACCACTACCACTTCATTTTTTTTGCCTTCCTCCAATCGACGACACCACTTATACTTCATTTGAATACAAAATTACCGCCATTAATTTCCTTCATTATTCAAGAAGTTTCGGTTATTTAACATTTACTCTTTGCTATTTATACTTTTACAGAGAGATGTACGTGAACATTTTTCATAATTTTTTGCAGTTTTATACGGAGGGCTCACACTTAATAAATGACCACTAGCAGACAGATGACCCAAACTGTCTAAGAAACTATTTCCTTTTTGGTACAGAAGACATATCACGTTTTATAACTACCTTCAACAATAACTATATCTTTTCATCGATTCTTTCTTTTGAAAATGACTAGGTCTTTCATGTCACGTTTTCATGAAATAGTTTTAAAGCTTATAACTATTTTTGCTGCGAAAGAGGGCCAAGTAAAAATCGTAATTTTTGAAGATTTTAGAATTGTTTATAATGATATTGCAGCGAAATGAAGAAAGATAGAAGTTGGATGTCAAAGAACAAATTGTAAAACGGTTAGAGAGTTTTAATTTGGTTGATAGAAACAATCAAGTTTATAATGATCTAGCTGACCCGGCAAACTTCGTCCCGCGCAAAATTTATTTTTCGTTATCACATTCACGTTCATGGATCCAATCGCAGAACTGTTCATTGATTGAGCTTCTAATCTACCCTTTAAAATTACCTTTTACTATAAAATTCCTAGTACAGGTCGGACTCGATTATCCGGGATTCGATTATCCGGAATTTTAGACTCGATTATCCGGAGTATTTTATTTCGGATTTTTGGCAATTTTGAATCATTTGTATAATAATTCCATATTGAATAGCCAGTATGGGTATCAAATGGACGGCTTGACTAGTAGAACAAAGTTATTTATGAAAAATGCAAATCCAAGATGGCGGCCACTACAAAATGGCGGATTACAAGAACATGACAAAGTTGTTGTTCGAAAAAATATTCCTCTGTAAAAGTTCCCATCATCCGATGTATGGGTGACTTGCTGGAAATTGTATGGGTTATTCATAACTATTTTTCAGAATTTAAAAAAAAAATTCTAGAAAAATGAATTTTAATCCTCAAAATATTTTTTTCCAATTTTTTATATTTATAAATGAATACTTGAAAAATTTCCAACATTTCACTCTAAAATTATAATTTTGTAGGGCTGATATATTTTGTGCGAGATTTTTTTGAAATTTTAAGTTTTTTTTCAACTTTTTTTCGAGAAATCTTAATTTTAAAGCAATACGATCTTCAGAATGTTGGTTGCAGAATGAAATGTAGCAAACTATAGGAAATTTAGGTTTTCATTAAAAAATTCTGAAAAAATTGATATAAATAGCCCTCACAATTTCCAACAAGTCACCCAGATGGGCACCTTGACAGGTGAGAATTAATAAAAAAAACGTGAAAGTTGCATTTTTTTATGAAAACTTGAAGAATTTTCTACAAAATAACGAAAAAAATGTTGGTCCTTTTCAAAAAGTAGTCTAATCTTTTCTTGAAGATATCAAGTAAACAAAGTTGTTTAAATGATCCATGTCTTTACACCCACAATTGTTGTGGGTGTAAAAACATGGATCATTTAAGCAACCTTAGACAATAGACTTTTCACTGTTATCTTAGATGGTGCTGCCAACTCATAAGATGAATTGGCATGAAATTTGTCATTGGAAAACGGTATGTAACCGGAAAACCTTCGATTGCGAAGTGGTCGTGAAAAACAAACGAGTGAATGACACCGAGATAAATGTATCTCCGTTGGTTACTAAGGACAAAAGTAAACAAGTGACACTGATAAAAAAGCGAAAGTCAAAAAAGTCCAACTTCTTTTTTTCGGACAATTCTATGAAAATAATTTCTCCCAAAAATCCACATACACTATCATACTGAAAAGTCTTCACATACTTCATAATGTCTTTACAAAATAACATTTTGCACAGTAAGTTAAATGTTAGTTAAATTAGTGGAAAATTAGTTAAATGTTGGCATCTCTGGCAGCAAAACTTTCAGAAAAAGTACACCCGGGAATGCTATACAAACAGATTTTTTCTGTTATAGTGCAAATTGTATTTCAAAGGTTCCGTTCTGATTCCATTATAGAGTTTTGAAAAGCCACGCATACTTTCAGTATTTTCCGCCCTTACTGCATTAAGCGGGTCACTGATGCAGCTGACCTTCTTCACCGCGCAACTCGTGGGACTCACACGAACAATCCTAACAAGCTTTTCGGGTTCCGACAGCCTCTCCCTGAATAATGGAGTCGAACAAAATGCTGGACAGAATAAAGTTTATTCAGGTGAACCTTTATCACGCCAAGCAAGGGAGCAAGCAGCGTCCTATGCAGAAGGTTCATTCACGAAACTTTGGATGTGGCTCTTATTCAAGAGCCTTGGTTCTATAATTCTAGGATTCGAGGAATCTCTACACAAAAATGTAAGCTTCTCTATGACAGCACACAAACTACACCAAGAGCAGCAATTCTTATACGGGATAACATTAGGTATGTACCGATCACAGAATTTATCAACCGTGACATCGTGGCAATACAATTGGAGGTTCCAACGACCCGAGGAAAACCCGTTATCATCGTCGTTTCGGCATATTTCCCAGGAGACAACGTTGAAGTTCCTCCATTTGAAGTGGCTATGCTGATACAACATTGTAAATTAAATAACAAACAATTCAATATAGGATGTGACGCAAATGCCCACCATACGGTCTGGGGCAGTAGCGACATCAATGTTAGAGGTGAATGTTTGCTTGAATATTTAATGTCAAATTATATTAACATTTGTAACCAAGTAAACGTTCGTTAACTCTATTAGACAATAAGTTCTTGATCTAACACTCTGCAGTTCAAAACTATCAGACATGTTAAAAAATTGGCATGTGTCAAATGAAGAATCTCTATCTATCATAAACATATAATGTTTAATTATAAATCTGGTGATCTTTTGAACGAACAATTCAGAGATCCGAGAAAAACAAATTGGGATAGTTATCATTCCAAACTTCAGGAGAAAATTCTGATATCAGTGGAAAGTATTTCTTCAACTGAACAGCTTGAAATAGTTTCATTAGAATTTGACACCAATATTAAATCCACCTTCGAAGAAAACTGTTCACTGAAGAACAAAACTTCAAGTAAGGATGCATCTTGGTGGAACAAAAAACTTGAAAGGCTTAGAAAATTGTCTAGAAAACTTTTCAACAAAGCAAAAATTACCTCTGATTGGACAGATTACAAAAACTGTTTAACAGAATATAACAAAGAAATCCGTAAATCTAAGAGAAGGGATTGGAAGTTGACTTGTGAACAGGTAGAAAGTTTACCTGTTGTAGCAAGACTTCATAAAGCCCTTTCTAAGGATCATACCAACGGACTTGGTAGTCTGAAAAAAGGAAATGGTCAATATACAACCGATTCCCAGGAAACACTTAGTATCATGATGGAAACACACTTCCCAGGCTCAATCCAATTGATTTCTGGACACGCACAGGTCTTCAACACAGCTCAATCTTGTCTAATCAGAGACGAGAATAGAGCTAATGAATTGGCTAGGGCGGTCTTCACGAAGTCAAGGGTTGAATGGGCAGTGGATTCCTTGAAGCCCTTTAAATCTCCAGGACCAGACGGGATTTATCCGGTGCTGTTACAAAAAAGCAAGGATATCACTGTCCCTCTTCTAACGGAGATGTTTAGAGCTAGTATGGTACTAAGCTACATTCCTAGTAAATGGCGAGAAGTCCGGGTTATATTTATTCCCAAGGCTGGCAAACGTGACAGGACGACTCCCAAAGCGTATAGACCAATTAGTCTAACATCTGTCATCTTAAAAATGATGGAAAAGGTCATTTATCTCCATATCTAATCATCATATTTGAACAGGAGACCATTGAGCAAATTTCAATTTGCCTACCAAGCAAATAAATCAACTGAAACAGCGCTTCACACGTTAATTTCAAAAATAGAGAAGTCTTTTGATGCTAGAGAAATCTCACTTACAGCTTTTCTTGATATTGAAGGAACATTTGACAATGCATTCTACAACTCTATAAATAAAGCTATGAAAAAATGTAGTTTTGACATGTGCATCTCCAACTGGATACATGCCATGCTAACCAACCGACTAATAACAGCTAAATTAGGAGAATCAACTCTAACAACGAAACCAACTAGAGGTTGCCCTCAAGGAGGAGTTCTGTCTCCTCTGTTGTGGTCCCTAGTTTTCGACGATCTTCTTAATAACCTAGCTAATTTAGGATACGAAGTCATTGGTTTTGCTGATGACATAATCATCTTAGTGAGGGGTAAATGTGAGTATACTATTTCCAATAGAATGCAAACAGCCCTTAACTACACACTCAAATGGTGCAACTTGGAAGGACTTAGTGTTAATCCTTCAAAAACAGTCATAATTTCATTTACCAGAAAAAGAAAGTATAAGATTCCACGTCTTATGGCGGGTTTACATTAGGGAGATCTATAGCTATAGATGGATTTATTCAAGTGAATATAGGTGTAAACGGGTGAGAATAAATATGATACACTTATTCGAGGTATATATAACTCGAATAAATTCAGCATATGTAAACGCTTGTGAATTTCTCACTGGTGAGAAATCACTAAAGTTGAATGCAGTTCTACTTCAGGTGAATAAATTCACCGAAAATATGAATATATTCATTATAGAAGTTTACGCTAGTGTAAACAGTTGATGCGATTTCTATAAATCTCATCATATTTCTTCTCATGAATATATCACTAGTCTAAACCCACCCTTAGATTGGGAGGTGTACAATTGGAGCTTTCAAAACGAACCAAATATTTAGGTGTCATGCTTGACCAAAAACTAAATTGGAACGAACAACTGGAGTATGCAATATCTAAAGCCCAGACTGCTCTCTGGAGTTGTATTAGTATATTCGGGAAAAAGTGGGGACTAAAACCGAGAATGATTCACTGGATTTACTCGGCAATTGTGAGACTCAGACTAACATATGCTTCGCTAGTGTGGTGGCCTAAAACTACACAAATATCAGCTCAGAAAAAGCTCGATAAACTACAACGTCTGGCTTGCTTATCAATAACTGGAGCAATGCCCACCGCACCCTCCAAAGCCCTAGATGCTCTTTTATACCCTCTACCCTTGCACCAATACGTGCAACTTGAAGCGGAAAAAGATGCTCTTCGGCTGAAACGTATAAAACATTTTTTAGAAGGAGATCTCACAGGGCATTTACAAATCCTGAAAGATTTTCAACTGAACACTATAGTAAGCACGAATGCAGACTGGATGGAAACAAAGACTAACTTCAGCGTTCCCTTCAAAGTGATTGAATTCAATCGCAACGAATGGGAAGAAGGTGGTCTCAAAACTCGTCCAGGATCACTCGTGTTTTATACCGATGGATCCAAAATAGGTAAATCTACGGGAGCTGGGATTACTGGACCAGGAATCGACATGTCAATTCCAATGGGACAGTGGCCTACAGTTTTCCAAGCAGAAATAAAAGCTATTCTAACATGTACAAATATTTGTTTGACTAGAGAATACAGGTATGCCAATTTATGTATCTTCTCAGATAGCCAAGCAGCTCTTAATGCAGTAAAAGCATACACATGTCAGTCAAAGCTTGTTTGGGAATGTATTTTATCCTCAAAACAACTAGCTGCTACTAACGAAGTTAACCTATACTGGGTGCCTGGTCACTGCGGTATAGAAGGTAATGAAAAAACCGATCTCTTAGCAAGATTAGGATCTTCAACTAAATTCGTCGGGCCTGAGCCATTTTGTGGATTATCTACATCATGCATGAAATCGGAGCTCAAAACCTGGGGAATATCAATGATTGAAGCCAACTGGAGGGCTCTATCAACACCAAGACAATCCAAATTATTCATTACACCTTGTAACAGAATAACACGCAACCTACTCAGCTTGAATAAGGCAGATTTGAGTACATTAACCGGTCTATTGACCGGACACTGTCCGAGCAGGTATCACCTTAAAACTGGCAGATGATAACTGTCGTTTCTGCAATTTCGAAGCTGAGACTTCGGAACATTTACTGTGTCAATGCAGTACATTAATTCAGTGAAGACTGCGAATTCTTGGAAAGGGCATTCTTATGCCTAACGAGATTTGGTCTGCTGAACCAAAACAGGTAAGGAACTTCATAAAGGAAGTCATACCTTCGTGGGGAGATATGCAAAGTCCTGGTGCGACTATCACTTATTCCCTGAGTGATGAAACGAACTGACACTGCATACATAGCAAACTGGAGTGCACTACAATAGATCAAACTAATGGTCGCAGTGGTACAATGCTCCTACAGAAGAAGAAAATACTTTCAGTTTGATGCTACTTGCAAAATTAAATACTTCTGTTTTCTAATTCGAAATTTTCGAATTGAGAAAATAATTATGGATTTTCAGGTGGAATAAGTACATCCTCTTATATATAAAACGAAGATTTTACGTATTTACGTATAATTTACCATCGCAATAGAACGGATGATTAGACTTGAGTTGTCTTTACATCGTCTCCTCTCAAATCAAAAAAATCATGCAATTCTTATGTGAGATTAGACCTTGTTCACATCATGATTGACAGCGTTTTTACCTTTAAAACAACGTGAGTCGTCCAACTGTGTTTTTCTCAGTCTTGGCACCTGGCTTATTTGCCATTTTCTCGTCAGATGAGTTGACTGCGTGTCGTTCTCACAAAACCCACGTTTTATTCTCTCATCTTTGAATGCATTTTTGAGGGGAGGGGTTTGCTTTAGGATGGTTGAAGAGAAATTGTGCCTGGATTTTTTCTTTATTGTAGTGACATTCAACATTTTTGGCTTTTACCTTCTATTTTGGAAGAAAGTCGGGAGTGCGATTTGATCTCGTATCTTTAGTGTGAAAAGTAGGAATGTTACCACTACGCCATATCGCAACCTCGCCAGGAAAATATGCGTTTCGGCTTCGTAGAAAATTTATATTTTTCAAAACATTTTAGTCGGAATAAAGGAGAGTTTAGTATTAGAGATAGCAAGCTATAAACCATTCCAAAAATTTCATTTTTTTCAGAGAAATCATGCAGGGTCTTTCAGATTAAACGCTGACACAAAAAAAACCAATAGATCCACTAAAAAAAATCGTTTCGTCGATGGTAACACTGCATCCCCCACTTCGGAACGATAATATTCGGCTACTCGTTCAGTCTGATGGAATGGTTTTTAGTGTCAAGATGTACAATTTACAAGAACCGAAGGCCTTATGAAACTTTGTCTTCTTATGGTAAGAATTCCAACATTTCTTGTCGTCGATTAGTTCCTCTGGGGGTACGTGAAAGACCGTTGCTATGTTAATAAGCCACAAAATTGGGAGGAACTTAAAGAAAAAATAACTCGGATTTTCAACAACATCAAGGTCGTAATGTTAGAGTTGTGCATGAAGTATTTTGTTCGCCGTTTAAAACGCGTTATCGAAAAAAGGGATGGTCACATCGAAAATGTCCTAAAATAAGCTATATTTTCGTTTTTTAAAAATAAAAATCCGGTGTAGAAGTTATTGAACTTTGTTGCGTGAGCATTTAATCTGAATAACAACAGGAAATGATTTTTGTCGACCTCTCCTCTTTTTCCCCTAACTTATTGAGATTGACGTAACTGGAGGTGTTCAGTGCCATCGGTCATCGCGACCATTGACAGAGATGAAGCTGTGGGCGGTGTCTTCCTCACGGACACCTCGCATATCGCGCACAACAATTAACATCGCCACATTCTGCCTCGAAAGACGCCCTCCTTTGGTGATTTTTTCCAACTGTCACTCGCAAATAAACGAAGAAAGCCTTCGTGTGTGCCTTACCGATATTGTATTGCCACATGGAAGAAGAAAGGAGTCATTCATCCTGGGGCAGACGGGCTGTGAATCGTTGCCAGCTGGCGAGAGGAGCTGGGAACGCTGGGTTTGGCAACTCTGGCGTCGTCGACTTGGGAGTTCGTTGTCGCGCTCTTGTTCCAAACGGGTCCACGGGTTGTTGGGACGACGTGTCTCGACAGCGACAGCTATCGGTGAGCGAGCACGCGAGGCGACATCTATGTAAGCACGTTCCGGCGACACTCACTCCATTGGGTCTCTCGTGAGCTATTGAAGTTTTACTTACACCTCCTACAATCCCCCCGGTGGTTTGTTGTTTTTCATATATGTTTTGTTGCCGGGTCTCTCTCTCTCTCTCTCTCTCTTGTTGAAATGGACGCATATGTGCCGTAATTTTTCATCGCCCACCGTTTTCAAAACCGTTCACAGTTTTGTGTCGTCGTAAAGTGGTTTGCCGGCACAAGAAGAGCGCCGTGGAGGTGGATGCACGGGAAGGCACAAAACTAAAGCAAATGCAAAATTATGTTAAATAAATGATACTCTAATTATGACGACGGATAATGCACGGCACGATTCCGCGCTGTGCTCGAGTGGTCCGTGTGGGTTGGCGGTTGGCTTCACGTTACATCGCAACGGGAATTTCATCGCATCTGTTTTTTTTCCCTTTTCTGTCTAAATGGCTATATGGCTGGCTGGCTGTCGGCGAGGCACTAGGAATCGCTCTGGTGTTGCAGCACACGGCATGCCAACTTCTAAGGAATTTACATGCTGCTAGCGCGATGTTGTGAATGGAAATCGGAGTTGGGTTGTTTTTTTTCGCTCGTTTCTCATTCTTGAAAAGAATAAAGAAGACAACGTTCAATGACAGAATAAACACACGAAATGGTTTCCGCGCATTTAATGCAACTTATCAGATGACGAGCCAGCATCAATGTGTGACAGAACGGGGCTTGATTACAGTATCACAATTACCAACCCACGAGGTTGACAATGGAGATTGATCGTTGATGTTTCAGGGACTTGTGTTGGCTCAGTGTCCCAGTACCTGTTGCGCGTTCTTTTGTTAGCTTGTAAGAACTGTTTTATCTATAAAGTGACGGGTCGCGATCAGTTTTTATTATGAGAATTTATCCTTGTTGCAGTCTCGTCTGGAGGCATATGCAAACAATTCAAAATTAGCCATAAATTAAAAAAAAAACACGGGATTGGTTTATGCCTCATAATTTACATATATCGTTAGTTCATCTGTAATCTGATGATCTGTGGCATTCAAAGAAGTACGCACGGTAGAAGGACCAGAATACAACAATCGCATTAATGATGATTTAATCACCTGACATGATATTGATATTATTGATCGTACTTACATTTCCAATCGATGAAGAGCACTGTAAAATGAGTAATTCGTCTAGGACAGAGTCGCCAATCATTGAACGAACAGCCTTTGTAATTTTATCACGATGAAAGCCATTGAAAATCGATTAGTGATAAAATTCTTGTTTTTGTAAATGGATACATCTGTTTATATTGTAACATGTTTTAAACTTTCTCATAAATATCAGGTGTACAAATGTGACGGTAAAAATGTATAATATGTGACGGATGTCTTACTGTTAGCATTACGTTGAGGTTGGCAAGGCATATATTTGAGATGTATTTGTTTCAACCTCAGAAAAAGTACTAAAAAGAATCTAAAAAGAATCATACATCACTCGCCATATTCCCCAGATTACCATTTGCTCCGGTCCATTATGTCGGCCCTCCCCGAAGAGCGGTTCTGATCCTATGTAGAAATCAAAAGCTGGTTTGATAATTGGCTTCAAAAAAAAAAAACTTGTACTAAAAAGTGGAATACGTGTTCATCATGAATTAGGGATACCAGAAAATAAATTTTGTCGATAATGCCAACTCTAGCAACCTGTTGGTTTTCCATTAAAGATTCTCAATTGATCTGGCTAGCAGCGACCAAACGTAATGGGGATTCTCCAAATGGCCTTTTTCAAGATCGATAGATTAATTTAGTTTTCCTAATCGACCTTTTCAAAGATAGAGGTGGATGAATTGAAAAAGTTTAAAGCGGACTCGATTATATACAGTCTCGGATTTCTTTTCACTGTATATAATCGAATCAAAACAATTTTTTTTCATATATTTTTCTTTTTTTTTAATGTTAAATAAACATTCAAAAAACGAAAAATAAACGAAAAATAATGTTTCGACGTTTGTTAATTTTCGATTCATCCCCTTAAAGCCAGAAAACACATCTCTCACATATAAAAAAATATCCAGAATATCTCAGGAGGTGATAGACGATCATATCTAAAAAATCCTTCCACGTATATGTTCGAATTTCAACAATGACAGAATTATAGATTTTTTTTTGTTTTGGACTCTGTTGCCGAAAACTGGCACTACATTAAAAAGTACGCTACTGACTACGATTATGCGCTTCCATTTGAAAGATGAGAAAATTTAGAATAGGATATAGTAGTGGAACATCTAAATTAGTGGATTGAAATAACACCTTGGAAGTGAAAATCTTAAAAATTAGTAATTTTTAATGTGTTGTTATAATTTTGTCCTAAAAATTCATGTAAACTTGATTGTTTCTATTAATTGAATTGAAGCTCCCTAACCGCTCTACAATTTGTTTTCTCACACCCAACTTCTATCTTTCCTAATTTCGTTGCAACATAAAAAATTCCTGGTGAAAATCCAAGTAAAATCTTCAAAAATCACGATTTTTGTCCCACTCTACTTATAATAGTCACTTAAATTTCACCTTAACGTTGAAAGGTTACATTTTTCTTGAAATAAATCATATTTGGAATATATATACATTTTATTTCATACTGTATATAATCGAGTCTAAAATTGTATATAATCGAATCATATATAATTGAGTCCGACCTGTATGCATAATACAACACTACCACTTGTCTTTTGGTTCTTGGAACTTCAGCGGTCATTTCTGACGTCATTTTGCTCAAGTAAAGATGACACGATTTTCTTTTCTCGCAATCCGAAATGCCATCTCAATGCGTAAAGAATAGTCTATACAGAGTACCAACCCTGCCAGAATAAAAAATAAAACATTTGAATTGATCGTTTTACCATATCTACTTTCTGTCATTATTACCAGGTGTGCGAGTTGAAAATTGGTTTTTTCGATGAAGAAAACACATAATTTCCAGTAGAACCTCCAAATATTTTTATTGGAAGTAATTCTTGTTTAATTCTACCCAATTCGCTCATTTCTTAGGGACGTTGCGGATTTCTTTTCAATAAAACTTTTCTTATTTCGTCGCCGACCTGTTTTTCGACATCTTTTTTATTTGCCGAAGTGATGCTCTACAAGTTCACTCCACATTAAAGCAAAAAGGATATAATCTGATGGGGCCAGGTCTGGAGAATACTGCTGGTGCGATAACGTTTCCTAATCAAGGATTTTTATTGCGTCCTTCAAGGCTTTAGTGGTGTATGCCGGTGTGTTGTTGTGCTATAATATAACTTTACCGTTTCTTTGGGCCAATCCCGATCGTTTTTCCATCAATGAAAAATTCAAATGCATCTTTTGTCGGTAGCGATTTGTATTCACCGTTCCACTCGGTTCTAATAGCTCATGGTACACCATACCTTCCTGGTCCCACCATACAGAGCATCGTCTTTCGTCCGGAACGATATGGCCTGGCAGTGAATGGGCCGGCTTCACCAGGCCATGATTTTTTGCGCTTAGGGTTCTCAAAATAAATGCATTTTTCGTCGCTAATGTTTCGACTTTTGATCCGATACTAAACTTTCCAAACTTCCTTTGATCCATCGAAAAAGCATTTAACAAATGACGAATTTCATTGCTCATATCGTCTTGAAAGTTGGCATTGCCACATCCGATTGCAGGGAAACTTTACGGATGTAAAAACATTGGCCATTTGAGCAATATTGAATACTTCAAATCTCCAAAAAAATCTAGACGACTTTTTGAAAAGTGCCTAAGATTTTTTTCTTTTGAATTCTACAAAAATCATAAAAACACAAAAAAATTAAGTCCTAAAAAAATTGAAATGTAGGAAATTGTTTATATTTTCATTTCAAAATAACAAATTTAAAAAAAAGTTACACTGAAAAAAATATTTTAAAAATTTAAATTATTTTATCTCAACAAGGTTTTTTTTAATTCTGAAAAAATATATATGAATAACCCATACAATAACCAAAAAGTCATCCGTGTATCGAAAAACGGCACTTCTACAGGATGAGAGATTTTATAACAACAACTTTGGACATGTCAATCGCGAGAATTTACACATAAAAATGTTATGAGTAAAACATTAGTTTTTAGGAGTTCCTTGTATATATGACATTATTGCAAAAGCTATAGGAAACAGAAAGTTGACATTTTTTACAAAAGTCCTTTTTTTTATTAAATCGTTTATTTTTACAGGCTCAGTTACATAAGTTCAAAGGAGCCAAACTCCTATCTGTATTGTTACAAGTATATATAAACATTTTTCATTAATTCTAATGTTAATGAAGTAGAGAACCGATTATTCGCGGTTTGCTCGTGTTTAGAAAGGGTGACATTTTTCAGAAAAAGGATGGAATATAAGGATATGTTGACAATGTTCACACTCACATTCATCATACTCGATTCTTAAGCCTATCTTAGATCTAATATGTATTTACATTTCACCTTATTCTATTGTTAGTAAGAAGGGATATGATTTCTCGCGAAGGAAAAGGAAAAGGAGAATATAAGGATATAAGGACAATCACACACGAACATCGATAACTTTTAAGAAGATATATATTTGGGATATGTAATCAAGGTCTAACCGAGCCAACACATCTCTCACCGGCACATTGGGCTGTTTTCCTCTGGCCCGAAGAGAGTTTTCTAAATTCGATCTGGCAACAAGATACACCTCGCACGACCAAACAACGTGTTCGATGTCGTGGTAACCTTGGCCACAAGCACAGATATTGCCATCTGCAATATTAAAACGAAAGAGTATCGCGTCTAACGAACAGTGACTGGACATGAGTCGAGAGAAGGTGCGAAAAAGTCCATATTCTTATTTTTTTTTTCCAAATACACTACATCGCTATCTAGACTTCAAAACAAAATTAAAATTGGTTGTAATTTTTCAAAAAAAAAACACGAAAAAGTTGTTGTTAGAGAAACTCCTTCCCTGTATCCATCTTCCGATGTGTTGATAACTTGTTGGTTATTATGTGGGCTGTTCATAAAATTGTTCAAAAAATTATCAAAAATAAGCGTTTTTGAGGAAAATAAATTTTATTTCCTAATATAATTTTTTTTCTGTATTTATTTTCTAATTTGTTTTAATTTTTAAAGGTAAATTTAAACAAATTCCTATATTTGATTATTCGACCAAAGTTTTGCAGATGTTATAGTTTTTGCGTTAGAAATTTTTGTAAAAACACGAGAAAAATAAAATTGAAGTTTTGAAGGGAGGATCTCTTTTAAAAAGTTGTACGTCTTTCATTTCTATACCGGGGTGTAAAATAAAAGTTTCGAAAACGAAAGCGTTAAGCCGGAGACCGAGATTTTGGGCGTTAATAGCACCTAAACAACCGAACGAAATGGTATTATAAACACTTCATTCGAAAGATAAAATGTCTACGCGTTATACACTTGTTACTTTTTCATCCAAAAACTTGTTTCAATAGCCTTAAAATTGCTTACAAAGCAGGCTATTGAAATCACCAATCGGTATATAAACGAGCGCCGCTCGGAAATCCACTCAGTTATAATTGAACAGCGATTGGAGTATGTTGTTGCTGTTGTGGTGAAGCTAACTTCGTTTATCATGAAAGCGCTGATGAACGGTGTCACCAAGAGCCTGTTTGTGCACTTTAGGCCAGAAGGGAATCCATCAGAAAGAGAGTGATGCCACAAACGGTTCCGCTTGAGACATCGGAGCAGCCACCACACACACATATACACAAGCGGAACTATTTTCGTTTGGTTGCCATCCAGCGTCGAGAAGATTCCGGAGAGATGTTATCGTTGCTGAAAAATAATCTGCCAGTTCCCCAGGGAATTGAAAAAAACATTCAAGCGAAAAAGTTTATTTTAATGTTTTCTAACCATATAACACTGCTACCGAATACATTTGGTTTTGTGATTTTTCAATCAAGTGCGATCAACATAAGACCACGTCTTTCGGCAATTTATTAGAGGTGCAAATATTAAGAAGGAATTCCCGCTCTGGTAAACGATGTTTACTCAACCATTTCTCAAACGAGAAATGGGTGTTGTGAGAAAAGATGAGCGAACGCAAAAATTATGTAGACTGATTTGATGCAACAAATATTTTGTCTTTTGGAAATGAAATACAAATCATATCACAATACAAGCAATGTATTATGTATCATACAACTTTCGTGTGATTGCTTCTTTTGCTGAATATTGTGCCTTCAACGTAACGCTCTCGTTTTCGAAATATTTATTTATTCATTCATTCAGAATTGATTTAGATACAACTAAAAACAAATGATCACTAAATCAACGATAGTCTTACGTCGCTCTTGCGGTTATACCACAGATATAACCCACTTCTTATTTTTTTCAGATTTCAAGTAAACAAAGTTGCTCGAATATGTCTTCAGTAGAAAATTTCAGCGTCTCTGAAGAGGGCCGACGGTTTGCGTGGTTTTGTAAAAGAAGCTAAAGATGATTGATTCATGATCCTCGCGAGAACAATATACACCCAGGTTGTTTTTACGCGGGGGATACGTACCTCGTAAAAAATCCGCATTAATTGGTAAATCCGCTTAAAAAACCGCGGTAATTGGAAAATCCGCGTAGAAAAAACCAGGTCACCTAAAATCTACGTAAGCGTCGTGCGTCGTGTTCCGCCACAAGCACTGATTACCATCATATGCTCTGAGGGAGAAATGTGAGCTGAGAGAGAGAGATGTGATATTGCTCAACCGCGTTAGTTGGAAAATCCGCGTTAATTGGAAAATCCTCGTAAAAAAACCTCGTAAAAAACGCGTAAAAAACATGGGTGTACAAGCTGGCCATATGTCGAAATGTGTGCCCTTATTGCCAATGCGCGAACTCCAATGAATATCATTGTTTATTGTTTTTCTTCTAGACACACGACTGATACTCTCTGCGATCACAGGCGATTTTATGCTTGCTTGTTCCACCACCACCATTATTTTACAATGCATAAAAACGACCATTCGTACGTGTAATTCAATCATACACAAACACTCTCCGACTGACGGTATAAACCAGCGCGATGTATCTTTTCATAGTGACCCTACCTCAGTTTTGAGAACAGCTATTTAGAATAAAAATTGAATTTGCACTGCGGTGTGAGATGTTTGATTCGCAACATTTTATCGAACTTCAGATGAGTTTTTCTTTTATTTCTCAATTGCCTCTCACTTCCTTTGAAAAAAAGAAGATTAACTCAATTTCTTTAGTTATTTGTCTGATGTTTTGAAAAAGTACAATTTGAAAAACTTAACCTAAACGCCTTGAGAAAAAGTAGACAAACCTGTGCTTAGAGGCACGAACGGAAAGTTGACGTAGGACTTAGGGGACAATTGCTTTTGAATTAAGTTTTTGCAACTGTTAAGAAATCCATAATCTCCAATTGATAGCCCTAAAAAACCGTTTATTATATGAACTGAACTGTACCTCAAATGGGTTGTAAGAGTTGTAGTGACAAAAAGGGCGGGTTATATTTATGATCTACCCGCAAGGTTGTCGTGGGGCTACCGTTGGCTTAGTAATGAAATTATTGATTGAATGAAACAATTTTCGAATTCAAATGAATTCAACATATTTGTGTGTAAGTAGAGAATTTGAACAAACGCCATGTAATGTAAGGCAACCTCGGTTTTGATGGCTGTGTTAGGGAACACATGTCGGTGGAAACGAAAATTCCCCCAACTTGCATGTATTTGCAATGTCAATTTTCCCAGGTACCTTGATTGATGGCTGTGTTAGGGAAATCATAATTCGAGCCAATAAAAACGGGGCAGTTAAGGCGTTTATATAGCGCTTGACATTTTAAAGTTATTCAATTGCTTATCTCAGAAAAAATAACATTTTATTAATTGTTGCGTAGAGATTAATAGATAGATGCATAGAAATATTTTCTATCAATTGATGCAAACATCTTTCCAATCTACTAACAAATGTTCGAGTTATAAGAATTCGAAATCTTTTATTTTTTCCTGCTTGCTCTGTGTTTTTCATTTTACCCTCCATTTATTCCGGTTAGACGTAGTCTCACGTCAAAAACAACAAAAATGCGTCTTCCCAACACCATTAGTTGTTAGTTAGCTCCTATGCAAACATAGGCAGTTAAGTTAAACTTTCTGGGTGTGAACACATTGCACATTTAAGCAACTTGGCATACTTTAAACCTAAAAAAAATCAAGATGGCTTCCTGAAAAAATCCTTAGTGTTTATTTACAATGTATTCTAACTTAAACTTAAGTTGAAGCAATTTCGATGATTGCTAAAATATATGAAAAATACAACAGATGAACTTATTTTATTTCGAACCAGCTATGTGCAGAGTAAGAAACCATTAGATTGCTTTACCAAAGTATTGGATCTTATCAAAAATATCGATATGGAGTTCCTTATAGTCCGTGAATGATGCATTATCTATATTCAATCTAATTAATTTATTAGATACAAAAGCAATCGATTCAAGTCTCTACGTATAACATGGTAGTCTAGGATTAGAAATTATAATGAGTATTGATAACGTAATCACGTTAAAGTCGCCATAAACCAATGTAGGCGCATCGTAGTCTAGCGGCATAGGAATATTGACCGAAGAATGAAAACAGACTTAACTTTGAAAAATCATAACTCATAAACGATTAAAATCACATCCCTGATTTTTGGAAATAACGAAATTTTTTCTTAAAAAATTTGGATTTTTCGAACCGTCCTTAACCGTTTGAACACGGGGGAGCGCGATAGCGTTCTTCTTGTTTTATGTTATTGTTTTTGACTTAGCACCTCTTAACGTAGGATTTCGTCTTTCGGGGACATTTTTAAAAAAGGACTTCACGCGCTTTGTGCAGCAAACCATAATTTTGAATGAAATTGTTTAGATATTGTTTAAATATATTATTTTGAAAAAAATAATTTATGTAGAGGTAAGGGAGTTTATGTTAGTAAATTTTATAAACCTCACTTTTTATGTGTTTTTTTTTCCTATTAATACAACTTTTGTGACCTTATCAGTTATCTAAGCTCTTTAGTATTTTTTTAAATATACCCAAACTCATCCGCATTTTTGGCATATGCTAACAAAATTTGCTCCGCACTCATACGGTTAAGGGGGTATTCTAGTGTAGAGACACGAATTTCGGACGTTTTTTCGAGTTCCGTAAAAATAAAACCAAAGAATATTTCTAATTTCCATTATTTGTTCATCTATCTTTGAACAATAAAACATTTAATTAAAATATAGAACAGTTACAAGCTGATGAAGTGAGGGATTTCAAAAAAAAAAACACGATTCCAGCCCTTCTGGTTATCTGGAACAAAAAAATCGAACAGATTTTGAATCAGTAAAGATGCCGCCATCGCATAAACCTCGGAAAAATTAAAAACACAAAATGGCGTCCGTTTGAAAAACAAAATGCGGTTTAAAACGATTTTTCTTACTTTTCCTGATTTTTTGAAAATAGTAAAATTAAAAAAAATATTAGTTTTCAGAGAGATGCCTGCAGATTGTATCCATATAAATTCGACCTGATTCGGTTCAGTAGAACTTGATATATCGTGTCCGCAAGTTTAAAAAATCTAGTTTCGAGAAAAACGCGCTTGAAGTTCATTGTTATGGGCGTACCAGGTTAGATACCGCTTCACTAAAATGGCTCTAACTCAGTAAATAATAGGATTTTCAATAAGTCCTTTCTAGAGTATATTCTTGAATGCCTAAACTACAGAAATAAGAAGGAAAAATATTAATTTTTCTTCAAAATTCTAAACTAGAATACTGTGATAAGGAATTAAACTATCAATTATCACGAAAATCTGAAAACCACTATATCAGTTTAACTGTATATTTTTATTTTAAAAAAATAATACAATTTTTAAAAATACAGTGAAAAAGACAGTTTTGGATTTGTTATACTTTTTGCTAGATTCCGCTTTTGAGCTAGATTTTTTCGTAAATCACAAAAATTTCGAATTCAAAATTATAAGACCTATGAATTCTCGAAAAAATTTCTTTGAAAAATATAAAACTCTTTGTTAAATACACTTAGAAAAACATTAAACTTTTTTTCCAAAAATGTATTTTTTTTTTAAATGTTTTTTTTTAAATTCAGAAAATAAAATTTTATGAAATCCAAATCATCCATACATCAGCAAAAAGGCACCGCTACAGGGAAAGGGTTTTTCTGACAATAGCTCATCAAGTTTTCTTCGAAAATCAAAATGTTGTCTAGATTATTTTTTTGAGATTTCAAGAATGCTTAAGTATTGCTTAAGAGGGGACCCCTGTTCGGAAGGTTGATAAATAATTAATTTTAGTGTTTTTTTTTTTCGGATGTTATGAATAAAATGAAGTATTTGGGTATTTTGGTTATTGTTTAAGGGATATTTGAAGATGTATTTTCCATTTTTTTAGTGCACGCATAATGATTATTACGCTGTCAACAGCAGGTTGCGTAGGATCTGTCTGTCTTGCTGGTTGTATCGGTTCTGAAGTTCTATAGTGGTTTTTGGAAATTCGAAATATTGCCAAAAAGGCGATCATTTTTGTTAAAAATGAGTTATTTTTTAATGAAAAATCGCTGTTTAGAAGCTCCTAAAAAATCGAAAAAATAAGATATCAAAAAACGGCGATGTAACATTTTAGATAATTCATTTCTACATACTGATAAAAAAACAGCCAAATCGGTTGAGAAGATTCCGAGATATCGATACCACTAGCTGAAAAAACATGGTTTCGAGGAAAACACGTTAAAAATTCGTACAGTTATACTATATCCCTTGATGTGACCTCATACTCTAATCTTCCAACGAAGTCAAATATCGGAAAATCCTTTTAGGACAGCATTTCTGAAGCTTCTCAAAAATGCAAAGCAAAAAAAATCGATTTTTTCGATCTTCCAGACCGGGGTCTTCCCTTAAATGACCTTTGTACTAACATCCACAAAACTTCTCTGCAATCTGAGATGGTGCAGCCAACTCCTAAGACGATTTGGCATGAAATGGACGACATTGAGCCTGACCCGAACTGGTTAAATAACCGAGCGCCACCACCACGCTTCACGGATATTGAATTCCACACGACAGTTTTTCCGCTGGGTGACCGTGAGTGTAATGTGCCGACGCCAGCATTGCTGTTGTATTGTTTTTTTTTTATTATTTAAATCGTTTATTTTTACAGGCTCAGTTACATAGGTTTAAAGGAGCCGAACTCCTTACTGTATTGTTACTAGTATACTGTTGTATTGTTATTGTGCGACTCGGAGTAACTCTTCCGGACGGACCGCGTGCGCGCGATTGCATAAACGAGGAGTTCTACCTACGACACTACTACCGTTGGAGGTGGTGCTGTATGGGCGGGGGCACCCACAAGTCTACCACCAAGGAGAAGTTCCACCTCGATGCTTTGATATTACGAGGGCTCTGGCAGATGGTATCATCTCACTCTCGGCCTTAGGGCCGCGTCCGTGAGCGCAAAGGTACTTTCTAAAGCCGCGCTGACGACAACGCGATGCAAAATACGCAGACGCAGTTCATAAATAAACTAAGTTTATGTCGGCGTTTGGTCGTCGTCGTCCCGGTAAGCTGGATATATTCTCAGCTGCAGGGCGGATTGTTGTCGCCAGGGTGCAATTTGATACGTTTGAAATAATAAATTGCTGGTAATTAGCCTACATTAGAGGCTGTATAGGCACCGAATGACAGTATAATTGAAATTATGAGCGGCGAATGGGACATATTTTCCACGGTGCTTCCTACAGCTTTACCTCGTAAAGGTAAATACATCAGTAAGTGCGCGCAACATTAAAAAAAAGCGGAGTACATTTTTTCCTGCCTCTCTCATAAACGGTTGATCTTCATCACAGTTTGCGATTTGCGGCTCGATGAACAGTTGACGTGATGCGAGATTACAGGACCTTTGCCAACACACAGGCCCCGGGTGGAAACCTGAGCCTCCGCTGACTTTCTCCGGGTAATATCAGCCAAACGCCTTAGCAGATAAATGTAGTGATAAAATTGAAATATGAAATGATGGAGATACATCATATACACAAATTGTGAAATTTTTCATACATCCATTTCTAGCATTTCTGTTACAGCCGCCTATCTGTCCAGGGAGAAAGCGTTTCGACTGATTCTATTTTCACCCGCACTGCCGTTTGTTTACGTTTCCGCTGCGTAAGGTTTACTTTCCCAAAAGCAACGGCGCATACGCAGGAACCAATAAAACTGTCGTCTTTCTCGAAAATTACCTCCAACCCACCGCGATTGACCCAATGCCCTTGGTGTTTGATATTTACCTCGATGGAAGCTTACGACGGGAAGTCAACACATCAACCATTGGCGGCAGTAGACAAATGGCTTTAGCGCGTGACACGTGTAGATTTTCGACTTGGAACCGGCGGATGGCAAACATAACTGCGTAGATTATTTTTAGATTTTAGTACTCCATCTACGTTGCCTTCAACCGTTCAACCGTTCATGTGTTCTGAATGAAACCGAGCAAGTGTTAGATCGGTGTACCCGATCCAATTGATCGGCTTATTAAAAAAATGCCATGATTTGTTATTTATTTCATTATTTCAGATCAGAAATAAAATAATACTCAAAACGTACACAATTTTTTATCACTTACTGTATTTTCAATGACTTAATCCTTCTAGAACAGGGGTACTCAAGCCTTTTTTCAGAGAGACCACACACACGTGTTAGTCATTGTTTCACGGGCCGCAAAAAATAAAAGGATGGTGTCTAAGACACGACCTCATTGTTGACGTAGAAAATGCCGGTGAGAAACAAACATAGCGATTCAAGAATGAAACTCTTTTGTACAAACATTTGGTAGCAAGGACCGATGAATGCTTTCACTGAGTGATTGACGCGAACGTTTTGAGAAGAAGTAAAACGCTAACCTGAACCGTTTTCCAAATTAACTCTTAGTATTAATATGTATTGTAATTGCTCGCTGTCTAGAGTAAAGTAGCAGCGAAAATGCTCATGACAAATTTCAAAAGCCGACCATTTACATTTTGTTAATTGGCCCATGAAATGACCTGTGCAAAGTTTCAACTCAATCGGACATGATTTAGGGGTGCCTCAAAGCGCTCAAAGTTTTGATTTTTTTGATTCTCAAAAGTCTTCCAAGAGGGGAGGGAAGGAAATTTGGAAAATCGATTCCGATGCCAAATGACTTAAAATGTATAAAACGAGCTTCGGGGAGGCAATGAAGGTATGAAAAAAAAATATCGGATTTAAAGAACTGACCATGTACATTTCGTTTATTGGCCCAAAAAAAATGACCTGTGTAAAATTTCAGCTCAATCGGATATGATTTAGGGGTGAATATAAGCTCTCAAAGTTTTGATTGTTTGAATCTCGAAAATCTTGCTAGGGGAGGGGGGTGGGTTATTAAAGGAAATTTGGAAAATAGAAAAAAAAATTTCGATGCCAAATGACTTAAAAACGCATAAAACGTCGAGATCTGTTATCTCAAAAAAATTTTTTTGTCAAAAATCGACCTTTTTTGTCATCTTAGAAAAATAATATTTCAAATACACCGTTGAAAAATCTTAATGTTAAAAACTATTATATTTCAAAATGTCACCTCTGATATTTTCGAATTTATTTTTTTATTAGAAAACCATTATAATTCAACAGATTTTGGACATATAGTTGTGCGGTGTTGAATTTTTCTAAATGAAGAATTTTTCAAAAATCATGAAATTTCAATACTTTGCAAAATCGTATCTACATTTGTCGTACATGCAATTATGAACAGAAAAAATGTTCCTTCCTGCAATAAAAATAATGTGCACTATTTTTTTATAATACAGTGTCGGACTCGATTATTTTTTTTCAACAATTATTTTCAAATCCTATACATAATCGAATCTCAAGGAAACAATTTTTTCATTAATGTATGAATGTCAAACATTAAAACAGAAAAATAGATTTTTTGTGATTCGATTATGTATTGGATTCGAAAATTAACGTTGAAAGTGAAATTGCGATTATAAAGGGTGTGTCACATCAAATTGCATCACGGAAAAAACGCTGTAGAAATTTAATTTTTAGGAATTATATCTTCAGCTTTCGCTTATAATCAGATAAGAGTGTATAGATCACGTTGGCCATGCTTCACTGTCAATTTTTCGTAAATTTGTCGAACGAAAAATAGCGTCGTGAATTAATCCTGTGCACTCATTTCGAGAATCCAGAGTTGTCACATCGGGACATCGGTAAGATGCTGGGAATCGTCCAATCCACGGTCAGCAGAGTACTAAAACGATACTTCGAGAACCTAACCATCGACCGGAAGGTGAAGAACGGCAAGAATGGATCCTCCGTCAGTGAAAAAGATCACAAGCGCGTAGTTAAGCAGTTTAGACGTGATCCGAGAAGTTCGGTCCGGGATGTCGCCAATAATCTGAATTTGTCAAGTTCATTCGTCCAGCGGACCAAGCAGCGGGAGGGCCTGCGTACATACAAGGTTCAGAAGGCTCCTAACCGCGACGAAAGGCAAAACATGGTGGGGAAGACGCGAGCCCGGAAGCTGTACACCGAAATGCTGACGAAGCCGCATTGCCTGGTCGACGAAACCTACGTCAAAGCGGACTTTCGTCAGCTGCCGGGCCTGTTGTTCTTCTCCACAGATGACAAATTCAGCGTTTCGGAGGAGATTCGCAAGCAGAAACTATCCAAGTTTGCCAAAAAGTACATGGTGTGGCAAGCGATCTGCTCTTGCGGAAAGCGGAGCGCCCCCTTCGTGATGACCGGCACGGTAAACGGGCAGGTTTACCTTAAGGAGTGCCTACAGAAGCGCTTACTACCACTATTGAAGCAGCACGAGGGCCCGACCATCTTCTGGCCGGATCTCGCTTCGTGCCACTATTCAAAGGACGTGTTGGAGTGGTACGAAGCCAACGGGGTCACCTTCGTGCCAAAGGAAATGAACCCGCCCAACGCGCCGGAGCTTCGCCCAATAGAGAAATATTGGGCGATTATGAAGCAGGCCCTCCGGAAGAACCCAAAAGTTGTCAAATCGGAGGCGGACTTCAAGAGAAAATGGATTTCTGTTCAAAAAAAACTACAACCTGACGTTGTACAGAACCTTATGGACGGGGTAAAGAGGAAGGTGCGAGCATACGGGCTTGGGCTCGAAGTATGAATAAAAAGAAAATGCCAAAAGTTGTTTAATAGTTTTTATTTTACTGTCTAAAATTTTAAAAAGGATCGGTCTAATGGACGAATTTCTACAGCGTTTTTTCCGTGATACAATTTGATGTGACACACCCTTTATATTAGGCTGTCAAAAAAGGCCTGCGGTATTTCCGCAAGGTGTCGTTGTAAGCGCGTAGTTCTAGTTGTATTCATTGTATCGAGTCATGTTATAGCTTGTTGGAAAGGTATTTTTGCGCGCTATAATATAGTCCTTGACAATGTTTTGTTTGGTTAAGTCGTTCGTGAGTTATAGTGTCGCAAATATGTAGCAAAATAAAGAGAAAATCCGACATATTTTACAGTACTACTATGACAAAGGCAAAAATGCATCTCAAGCGGCCAATAAAATTTGTGCAGTTTATGAACCGGATACAGTTTCCATTTCCACCGCACAACGATGGTTTCAACGTTTTCGTTCTGGTGTAGAGGTCGTCGAAGATGCGCCACGCTCCGGAAGGCCTGTCGTCGAAAATTGCGACAAAATCGCTGAATTAGCCGAGAAAGACCGGCATAGTAGCAGCCGTAGCATCGGCCAAGAGCTGGGGATAAGTCATCAAAGCGTTATTAACCATTTGAAGAAGCTTGGATTCACAAAGAAGCTCGATGTATGGGTGCCACACACGTTGACGCAAAAAAACATCTTTGACTGTATCGACGCATGTGAATCGCTGCTGAATCGCAACAAAATCGACCCGTTTCTGAAGCGGATGGTGACTGGCGATGAAAAGTGGGTCACTTACGACAACGTGAAGCGCAAACGGTCGTGGTCGAAGCCCGCTGAAGCGGCTCAGACGGTGGCCAAGCCCTCATTAACGGCCAGGAAGGTTCTGCTGTGTGTTTGGTGGGATTGTCAAGGAATAATCTATTATGAGCTGCTTCCCTATGGCCAAACGCTCAATTCGGACCTGTACTGCCAACAACTGGACCGCTTGAAGGTAGCACTCATGAAGAAGAAGCCATCTTTGATAAACAGAGGCCGAATTGTCTTCCATCAGGACAACGCCAGGCCACACACTTCTTTGGTGACGCGCCAGAAGCTCCGGGAGCTCGGATGGGAGGTTATTTTGCATCCGCCGTATAGTCCGGACCTTGCACCAAGTGACTACCACCTGTTTTTGTCCATAGCGAACGAGCTAGGTAGTCAGAAGTTAGCCACAAAAGAGGCCTGTGAAAATTGGCTATCCGAGTTTTTTGCCAATAAGGAAGCGAGCTTCTATAACAGGGGTATTATGAAGTTGGCATCTCGTTGGGATCAAGTCATCGAACAAAACGGCGCATATTTGACTTAAAACAGATGATTGTAACTAATTTTATGAACAAATAAAAATTCAAAAAAAATACCGCAGGACTTTTTTGACAGCCTAATATAATCGAGTCCGACCTGTAAGTGGTTTTTTTCAATCGTCCCCAAAAATAATTGTATTCGCGGCGGGATTTGAACAGCTGCGCACTTGAAAAATCGGACAGGGACTACGAAAAAGAACTGATCTTAACCACAAGATACGAATTATATATTTCAAAAATTTTCATTTGATTGACTACGATACGATATATTTAAACTTTTGAGATAACTATGAACAGATACGTTTCATGCGGTCATCCTTGACCTATTCGGTACTTGTTTCTGTATTGAAAGATATAGGAATTAAGCGCAAATAGAGATTTATCTGAATTGTTTTCGATCTCTCTATCGAGATCAGTTTCTCTCCTATCTGAAGCTTGAGGAGGTAGTACACTATGGAAACTTGAAAAAATAAAAAAAATATATTTCTGGCCTGAAATGTTCTTTGGAATGTCTACTTTACTGTAGTTTTTGTCCTGTTGCAAAGTTACAAGCAAATTAGTGGACCTAAGTCTTTGCGTAAGGAGCGCGGATCCAAAATTCAAAACGTGTTTTTCTCGAAACTGAGTTTTGCAATCTGGTGGGAATTCTATCTCCGGAACGGCCCATTCGATTTTGATAAAATAGTTTTTCACGGATTCTCCACTAAATTTCCTGTCATCGTACGTAGGATTTTTTTGATATTTTGAAAAATACAATTTTCGTGAATGTTTTTGTCTCGATTTTTTAAGCAAAAACGCAATTTTCTTACAAAAATCGCCATTTTGTCAAAAATCAATTGTTCGAAAAAAATCTTACCTACGATGACAGGAAATTTATAAAATCATCGGATGAAATCGGTCAACTAGAAAAACTTGTAGAATTCCCACCAGTTTATAAGATTTGGTTGCAAGGGTTCAACAAACCGGTTGCGGCTATTTTTTGTTTGTTATGTAATATATACCTAATAAAATTGTGATACATCAATTCTAAATGAAATCGTCCTAAAAATGCAGATTTTAAAAACTTGTATTTTTGATTCCAATGAAAGTGTGTATTCCGTTTGTGTTGGAGGAAATATGAGTTTTTCACAGCAATTGGGAATTTTTTGACTCAAGCGTAACTTTTGAAAAGGGCGTATCGATTTTAGTAAGAGAAATCTTTGATAATTTATATCTCAAAAACTATGAGCCGTACCGAAATAGTGTCTTAGAAAGAGTTATAGAGTATTGATGGTTGAATATGAAAAAAATGTACAATAACAATAAAAAATAGTACTCTTTTTTATTTACAAAACAAAAATTCAATTTACAATATCCAAAATACATATTTTTTTATTTTTTTCATACAAAATAGAAGTCATGCAGAAAATTTAAAAAATGGGCCCAAGATGGTAAAACTATTTTTGACGAACTTTGTGGAACATTGTATTTTTAGGAATTTTCGAAACTTCGAGTTTTTGTATGTTAGCAGTAATTTTTAGCCAAAAATTATGAATCCTGATGTTATTTAAAACAAAAAAAGGTTATTATCAATCTCCTTCTAAATGCAACCATTCTCGAGATATTTAAAAAAATATTTCTAATTTATTGTTTTTTTTATAGTAAATAATCCCTTTTAATATGTTTGTCGTGTTATACCGTTATGTTCATGAATTTTCATTAATTTGCTTATAATTTCCAACAATTTTTCCGAATACATCATTATGGTTCATTTTTTGACTCAAGTGTAACTTTTGAAAAGGTAGTATCGATTTTAGTAAGAGAAATCTTTGATAATTTATATCTCAAAAAATATGAGTCGTACCGAAATAGTGTGTTAGAAAGAGTTATAGAGTATTGTTGGCTTAATTTGAAAAAAATATACACTGAGAAGAAAAAATAGTACTCTTTTTTTATCTACAAAATAAAATTTTAATTTGCGATACCAAAAAATATGTATTTTTTTATATTTTTTTCAATTTTTTCATATAAAAAAGAAGTCATGTACAAAATTAAAAAAATGGGCCCAAGATGACAAAACTCTTTTTGACAAAATTTGTGGAACATCGAATTTTTAGGAATTTTCGAAACTTCGAATTTTCGTATGTTAGCAATCATTTTTAGCCACAAATTATGAATTCTGATGTGATTTAAAACAAAAAAGGTTATTATCAATCTTCTTCTAAATGCAACCATTCTCGAGATATTTGAAAAAATATTTCTAATTTATAATCTTTTTTATAGTAAATAATCTCTTTTAATATGTTTGTCGTGTTATACCGTCATGTTCATGAGCTTGTATGAATTTGCTTATAATTCTGACGCCCTTTTCAAAAGTTACGCTTGAGTCAAAAAATTCCCAATTGCTGTGGAAAACTCATGTTTCCTCTAACCCAAATCATATGGATTTGCTCAACCATAACTTCATATGATAATATTTCTTATGTTTTTTTTCTGTATTATAGTGATTTTCAACACTTTTGGCTGGTCCTTTAGCGTGAGAGGCATGAATGTTACCTCTACGCCAGATCGCCTCCACATATTTCTTATGTACAATATGTACAACAAGTTTTGAGAATCGATCCCATCATCATCGGCTTGGTAATCTGATCCCTGATCTATCAACGCTATCCCGTGCTGTCTCTCTCTACTGTTTAAACCCTATGAGCTCATGTGTTCTCTTCTGAGGCGTTATCTCAAGACCGCTCGTCAGCGGGAGAACCTATTGTGTGGTTTTTGTCTGGCTTTTGTTGCTTTGTATCATAGTGTCTGTGAACTTCTTTACCGTCCCTTACATGCTTCTTCTTCTTGAATGGCGTTAACGTTCCCTGTGGAACTTTTGCCGTCTCAACGTATGCATTAACTAGCGTCATTTATTAATACTTAGTTGAGATTTCTTAAGCCAAATAACACGCCTTGAATGTATTCTGAGGGGCAAGCTCTAGAACACGCGTGACCACAGTGCAAGTCGAAGGAAATTTCTCTGATGAAAAATCCCCCGGCCAGAACGGGAATCGAACCCGAACACCCGGCATGATAATGTGAGACGCTAACCACTCGGCCACGGGTGCACCTTACATGCGCATGTATTATTAAAAGGGGGTACTCACGCTTTACCGACATAATATCTGTCTATACCACCTGGCTTCCGTTGAACGGTTGCGCTTCGTCAGCGCACGCCTTTCCGGCTTGCAGCTTGTTGCGCTGTGATGGCCACGCAAATGGATTTGTGCCACACTTCCCGGGATGAAGCGCTCTGATTCGATGAAAGGTGCGTATCGTATATCGGCGTTGTTGCTCTAGCCGATTGTATATTGGCCAACTTCAAGCTCGAAGCGTAGGGCCAGAAGCAGTCACTTCCTTTTGAATTAAATGTCCAATGTTAGGAAAAAAAACACAAACCACAAAATCGCAAATTTACCTCCGGTCAGCCTGACTCACACTCGGGAGGGGATTTCAACTATCTCACTGTATTTTCGCTACACGGGGATAGAATATATTTCAAATTTCGCTCAAACTTTGGCATACAAAATGTATTACCTTTTCAAATAAATTTCCGAAATATAAAAACCAATTCACTGCTCTTGCCTCTTCCCCGACTTTGGTTGAAGTGATTTTACAAAAGCTTCAAATCCTCAGAACAGCGGGCTATTCTTTTTTTTTTGTCTCAGAATCTTTTTTAAAAAGCCGTACCGAAATCATTATTCTCCCGCTTTCGGAATTGTTACCCGAATCCCCTATGGCATCAACCTATCGCCCTCCGAGTCCCGGTTAACACTTTCGACGCCCCGTCATTAAGCCGTGTTAAGCCGAATCTCGCGCCGGGTTTCCAAGTAAAAGAAAACTCTTAAGATTGCTTCTCAGTCGCTGAGAGAAAATCTCGTCAGCAGAAAGTCCAATCTTGGCTCCTTAAGACAGTATTCTAGTCTAGAAATTTGAAAAAAATCAAATTCAAGAATGCACCATAGAAAAGATTTTTCAAAAATCCTTTTATTTACCGAGTTAGAGCCATTTCAGTGATGCGATATCTAACCTGGTACGGCCATAACAAAGAACTTCGAACGCGGTTTCTCTCGAAACAATTTTTTTTGAACTGGCATACCCGATATCTCAAGTTCTACTGAACCGATTCATGTAGAATTTATATGAATACAATCTGCTTGCATCTATCCATCGCATGAACCACTAACAAAATTTAAATTTTTAATTTAAATATTTATGAAAAAAATCGGGAAACGTAAGAAAAAATGTTTTAATCGCATTTTTCGCACTTGTTCGCATCTTTACTTATTCAGAATCTGTTCGATTTTTTTTGGTTCTGATAACTAGAAGGGGTTGGAATCGTGTACGCCATGGCACAATTTTTTTAACCCCTTTACTACTACTATTCTAATTATGAATATTTTTTCTTCGTTCAATTTTTGTTTAGTTGCTAAAATATAGATAAACAGATAATGATATAACGGATAGTAAAAATATTCTTTGTTTTATTTTTACGGAGCTCGAAAAAACGTCTGAAATTCGTGTCTCTACACTGGAATACCCCCTTAAAACATATGTAACTAATCATGTAAAAATAAACGATTTAATAAAAAAATGGGCCAATCAGAAGAGCTGGTTGCTGGTTGTGTTGCTGTTCTAAGAGGGCTTTGTCCTACGATAAAATCTTTTTTTTCTAGTCTCAAGAACCATATTACATGTCGTACAACCCTACACAAGTGTCGGACTAACATTCCTCGCCTCACGTCGGATTGAAGGCTGCTCTCGGTGTACTTCCGTTGCAACTACGACTAAAAGGCATTCGCATATGTATCGATCGCATTACTTAAATTCAACTCTCGATAGTCGATTTTTCCCCTGCATTGCAGTGCGTGAAATTGCAAAATATCTCATTTGAATGAAACAACTTTATATGCTACTAACTACTCTGACCTGCTCGGCCGTCCATCTGAAGTGCAACGCTAGAAGAACAGCAGCAGCATTTTATCCATATGCAAACTGCTTGTTTTAGCAAGATGTGGCCAACGCCGGATGCGCGTGACCGGTGCCGGAAGATACGGGAGACGAGACGACAATAGAATATCCAACATAGTCCGATGCAGCACTGGTGGTGCTATTTCAAGTACTTTTCCCAAGTGTATGTGTGTGGGTATGGGGTATGCTATGTGAACAGCAAAAATTCAAATCGAAGCTTCAGCTTCTATTTTCCATATCCGCCTCGTTTCGATGCTGGCGGCGTTGGCACCGTATGGAAGTTTTTATTGTTATTATTATTTTTCTGTTATCCAGCCAGCCAGTAGCAACGTGTTCCCATTTCGCATGGATATCTCCCAGCAGCAGCAATAGCTTCGCGAGGATTGAATGAATAATGCATTGCAGCGTAGCTCTTGTGATCCCTGCTCCACTGTGTTCGGCCCCAGTCGTAGGCATGTGCAAGGCAGCACCACGCAATCGCACTGCAGAGACAAATAGAAAACAAAACACATTTGGCGCCACTTCGTGCCTCAGCACCGAGCAGAGTATGTAGGTAGTGATTACCCACCGACGCTCTAGCGCAAATAAGGCAAACACCATTTGGCCCGCTTTGACCCAGTAAACGTGAGGACAATTCAAAGAGGTCCATTCTCTCAAAATCATCCTCCTCCACCACTGACTGGGTCAGGGATATCGAATTTCGACAGTCTTGGATAACAGCCATCAGCCACAGAAGTGAAGAAGCCAGAGAGGAAGAACCGTATTATTCAATCGCAAATTCCCACGACTCGCCAGCGAGTGCCGTTCGAAGAGGAGGAAAATCAACAAGGAAGAGGAAAGTCGATCCGATAAGTGCCAGTGTATCGTTCAGGATCAACAGCCAAGATAAACAAGCGACCCTAACGCTTGAAGGCGATCGACGAATGCCACCAACGTCGCGGCGAAATATAGTGATCAATGGGGGCCCATCGAGAGAGAGAGAGCTGGCGAGGGTCCCGAATCGAGATCAGCTGGTGAACACATAACCCATTATGTTTGATCTTTTGCCTGTGCTCTGTCTTATGGCGAGCGAGAATATTAGCTTAGGACCCACCGATGAAGAGACGATGACGGAGCGGGGGTGCAAGATCGTTTGCATAACCGTTTCCCATGAAAGCTGTTAGAGGGGTGAGAGCGGCGGAAAAATCTAATATTTCACCGGGAAATTTTTGCCGTTCCGTTCAGAGGGGTCCATCGGAAGGCGTTGAAGTTTTGAAATACCGCAAAGATGATTCATTGGCCAAGGTATGTCACGTCCCGCTGCAGCAGGCCAGGATGAAGATGATGATGACTAATATTGAATACAATGCCGGCCCTTTTGCAAGCTATTTCCGTACGGCATTGCATCGCTAGCGGTAAGGTACAACGGGACGGGATAACTGCCATCTGTTGACCTCACACAACATGATCACAGCCGCACAACAGAGGCCTACCGCAACGAGACACGACAATGTTTCGTCTAAAGGAGTTGTTGGGGGAGGCGGCTGGTGATGGTGGTGGTGGTAGCGCATGATTGTTTAACGATAAGATATGACTGAAGTTCACACAGAAAGGCGGTCGGCCACGAGCTACGATAATAATCGCGAGCGCGGAAATGTTTTCTAATTGAATGAATTATGACCGGGGCGGTCCACAATTGGCGCTTCGATTCGGAACTCCGGCGGGTGCCGCGCGCCACAGCGACAGAGTCATTTCATACAACTGAGCTCGGGCGCGCACTGAAGAGGAAATGGAAGCGACGCTTCCTTCCTTCGAGGGGACGGAGCCAATGGTCGTAAAGTGAGAAACATCGAGGAACCGATTCGAGGAGAAAACAAACACAAAGTCGAAGATTATAATCCATTTAGGATAGAAGATTTACTTTCTTCAGGACGTTGGTTGTGAATTTGCACTCATTCATCCGATTCTAAGAATCCACATTATTCAATTATATCAATCCAATTATTCAGAAAGTAATTCTTCTCCACAAGGGGCCAAAGACAGAAGATTCAGTCCCGAGCCTTCCTACATTGTGGCAGACGGTGGTAAAGCGTTGTTTTTTTTAACGTCGATTTAAAAGCATTATTTACTTATGGTCAGTGTTGAAAAAATCATCTACGCTAAGCTCAAATGCATAGATTTTTGGGCTAGGATGCATCGAAAACCCATATATTTTCTAAACGAAAATAAAAATGACAGATCCAGACAAAATAAAAATGATGAATATGGACAAATGAACTGTTGTTCTTCAATATGTTTTAAAGTTCATTTTCCACCCAGTGTCATTTTCATCTAGATTATTCAAGATGCCAGAATTAAATTTCATTTTAGCCAAATGAATATCAGCTGTTGTTTACTTTTAGCTAGAGGCCGCTGTGTGCGGTTGGTTTATATTTATGTCGTTGTTACCGTCTTGCCAAACAAAATCCTGCGCGATTTCTTGCAAAGTTCGTTTCATCGAACTCTGGCGTTATTGTTCTCTAAATAGTCCAGCCTGACTATTTATTTTATTTTTGAATTTTGACTCAAAATCAATGCCAGAACGAATATAAACGATTCGAATGCGATGAATATCAATGTGTTGCTTTTGATATTCAAAGCATAAATAACAGCGAAGATAAGAACCCCACTCAATGCCGCATTCATTCATTATAGCAAATTTGTTCATGCATCAACGATATGAACAAAATTAACTCGTTTGTTATTGTCATCAATATAATGAGGGCAGTATGTTTCAAACTGAAAAAAGTCATTCATACTGAAATAAAATCATATTCGTTACTCGTGAATATTTGTTGATATTTTAAGACACTGCTTATGATCCATCGTTTATAGCAGGGGTGGCCAAACTTTTGGGCATTGCGGGCGACTAATTGTTCAAATGTTAGGCTGCGGTCTACCAACATTGACTGTAAAAAAAAGTCATGAGAAAATGAATTAAGTACTAGAAGATAGAACAAAGTTTTAACACTCCTGTACTCGCGCGCATAATCATAACTCGTAAAACTCGTGCGTGTTTGTGTAGCTTTGCTATTGTGTATTTTACGCGTTATTGATATTTATTCAAAGTAAAAAACATACAATTAACTGAAAAAAATCCTGAAAAAATTTTTTGTTCAACTTCATTCAGTTTCAATAGTCATTTAACTCAGCCTCCTCAAAAGACCTATTATAAGAGGGTTTATTAAAAGAAAATCATAGGCCGTACTAATAAATATTCAATGATAAATTATTCTTCCAAACAAAAATAATTATCGGTTACTTAAAAATAAATAAGTTATACTTTGTTTTCCTGTATAGTCCCATCAATTAATATCGTTTATTTTATAAGGAAATTGTCATTTATGAACATACAAAGCATTTATTTTTCATAAAAAATACACCCAAGATGATTATTATATTCCTCAATTACCAAGAGGTATAAGAACTAGAGATGAATCGGATATCTGGTAACTATCCGGCCAAAAGTTGCTATCTGGCCGGATACCGGATATTAAAATAATTCCAATAATTTCTCATTAACACAAGATGAATTTTTTTTTTCAAAATTAGGTTCATATCAACTCATAACATTAATTCATTAACACTATTACTTTTATCATATTTTTTTAAACGATCGATTACGATTTGCTTCGTACTCCAGGCTAGTTTCGGAGAACAGTCTTCCACTGTAAACACTCCTCAGTCTTCAGAATGCAACGCAGCGCTGTAACAAGTTTTTTATACTCAGTTGAGTTCTCACTCCTTGTATACACAGCGCTGTGGCGAATGAACACGCTCCGAAACACATATCAAATGTTTCGTTGTCAATATCGTTTTTGCACCGAATGTTTCGCCGTGTTTCACGCCGTATTTTGCATCGTATTTCTATACCTGTTTTACATCGCACTTGAATCTAGTTTACTTTCTCTGTTGAGTTATTTTTCTCCACACAACCGCATACGGTTGGTATGGAGGTGCGTTGTTGTTTTTATGCTTTGCTTAGAACGAGCGAGGACAAAGCGGGCGCTAGAATTTGATGCGTGTGTGTATAAAATGAAGCACGCATCACACAATTGAGAAGCGATGTTTAGTATCTGATTTCTGTACTGTGTTCTTTCGGCGCTCTCTTGTTTATGAATTTGACACAACCCGTACCAAGAGAGAATACGTGTTTGTTATGAACGCGCGCTGATGAAAATTAAACTCAAGTACAGCGCAGCGTATGTTTTCAGAAGACTGACACAACTGTAAGGAGCTGAGGGATAAACTGTATTGCGATCGATTCGAAATTTTTTTGCATTACAGTCGATTTCGTTGGTAATGGATTTTTTTCAGTGGAAACGGACTACCATTTTCATTTGCCACTTCGTTGAAACTGTTTCAAAAGAAATCATGAGCTTCTCGTGTGAGGTTTAATTCATTTTCGTCTTATTTGCTTCGGTGGATTTGATTTGTGGTGAATTAAGCCTCAGATTATCAAAACAGTTCCAAATTTTTAAATATCGAATGAAAATAATCAATTGATGTTGTGATGTTTATTTAAATTTATATTACTTACTCTTACTCGACTAGTATCTATGATAACAGCAAAATAGAGTTAACGAGCAAAATTCTCCATGTTCCATAATAGGGCTCAATATTTAATTTTTGAGAAATATTTTGTTTCTCATTCATCACTGTTGTTCTATTCATGACCTTTTTTCTTGAAAGAAATTTGCACAATTGGTTCACATTACCCATCATTGTTTTAGAATAAAAATAACAATACTTCATTAAACTCGCATTTGCAGTCTTCGTAGGCGAAGTTCTCTCCAAACCTTTTGCGGATGTGTTTTTCAGAATTTTTCAATTGATCATTCAACCAGAATTTTCAATTGATCATTCAACAAATGATGTGCCTGGAGAAATTGCAGAAATTGTTTCTAGTGACATTGTTTTGTATATTACAAATTATGGCCGAACAACTGGATGTATTAATATAAAATAACTAACAATCTGACAAAAAATAAAAAAAAAATTAAAACGAAACTTTAATGAAGAAATATCTACTCTCACAACCAATATGTTTTATTGAGGTTAGCATAAACACCATAGAAATGACGGCAAAACATGGAGGTATATTTTATCCATTGCGTTTGGAGGTGACACTATCCCTAGAACTGGCGGGCGCCTAAGAATACCTACGCGGGCGATCGGTAGACCGCGGACTACCGTTTGGACATCCCTGGTTTATAGGGTCAAAGGGCCTGGCCGGGTAAGGGAGTAAAAAGTGCCCCCAAACCAAATCAAATATTATATAAGATATTAAATAAGAAATTTTGGCGGATTTTTTGAACACCCTATGTGGATTAACGTAGGATCTATAGTGAAAAACGTACTTTTTCGTTTATTTCACGCCATCCTCAAAAACTTGGAGATAAAAATTTGAAAAAAATTATCAAAAAAAAATGTTTATCAAAAATTGAAGTACTAGAAGAATATTGAAATTTCGAAAAAAAAAATTCTGGGGTTTTGAGATTCAGTACTACTCTAATTCATATTTAAATGTGTTCCTATGGCTTTTCTAGATATGTGCGATTTTTTTCAGATTTTTTTCAGTGTTGAGCGGTACAAAAAAATATTTTTTTATATTTCCAAAGGGACTGACTGGGTAAGGGAGTAAAAAGTGCCCTCAAACCAAATCACCAGCTGTATGGAAAATATTGTATAGAGAACTCAATAAAACATTTTGGCAGTAGCACCATATATTTGAGTCCTTATTTTGTACACCATAGGATCTATGGTGAAAAATGCATCTTCTCGTTTTTTTTCACGCCATTCTAAATAGCTTTGAAACAAAAATATGGAAAAAATACTAAAACTAATTCTTACTAAGGTGTATCGATCAATATTTTCAAACAATTTCTTCATCAAAAAATAAAATATTCAAAAAAGATTTAAATTTATTTTTGTTTTAATTTTCAATTAAATTTTAATTTTTGTTCGTTCTGAGATTCAGTACTTCACTAGTTTGTATTCATTTCTTCCTACGTCATTTTTAGGTATAAGTGATTTTTTTCAGAATTTTTAGAGTGTTTCTCGCGGTACAAAAAAAGTATATATTTTTTCAGGCATTTCGAAATTTTGAAAAAAAAATATTACTTTGAGACCCACTTTTGTTCTAATTTTTATTTAAATGCATTCGTATGTATTGTTTTTTCCACATGTAGCGTGATTTTCTCTTGAAGTTTTAAGAGGATTGCGGGAAAAAATATATTTTGGCCTTTGGGCATTTTTAGTTTATTTTGAATTTGGAGACCCAGTACTGCTCTGATATTTGTTTAAATCTTGTTTTTTATGTGTCTAAATTTTGACGGTATATTTAGAGCATTGCGCTGTACAAAGATTTTTTTTCTGATATCTTGAAATATATGAGATTATCTTTACATCGGATTTAGATGGTTTACCAAATTCATAGGAGTCAGCAGTACGATAGAGTTCTGTGAGAAAAAATAGAGTCCTTGTGGAAAGATAATTCGGATTAATGAGAAGAACACTTAAAAATATCATTATTATTATTTTTTTTTTAATCTTACAATTGAAAACCACAAATACAATAAAATAATCGATTTTAAGAAAATACAAAAAATGCAGACGATGAAGAAAATTATGTTTGTGTTTGCAATGCCATTAAAAATTCAGGAAAAAAAATTACACCACATGTAGAAAAAAAGACACGTACGAACGCATTTAAATAAAAATTAGAACAGAAGCGGGTCTCAAAGTTTTTTTTTTCGAAATGCCAGAAAATATATTAAATTTTTATGAACCGCATATATTTTTGTTCATTATTACATTTTTTGATGAAAAAAATTTGAAGATTAGTAAGATGTACTTTCAGTATTTTTTTTTCCATATTTTTGTCTCAAAACTATTAAGAATGGCGTGAAAAAAACGGAAGGTGCTTTTTTCACCATAGATCCTATGGTATATAATATAGGGTTAGGGAAAAAGAAATGTCGTATTTCTGATCGAAATTTTACGCTTTATTTAACATACTTAAAATTATCCAATTTAAGTCAAATATGCGCCGTTTTGTTTCGCAAACTTGTTGCCATTTAGAAGGCAACTTCATTATACCTACCACCACAGCTCTCCCCCCCCCCCCTTTATAAAACCGCCCTACTTATTTGCAAAAGACTCAGACAGCCAGTTTTCGCAAGCCTCTTTTGAGGTCAACTTAGTATCACCAAGAGCGTTTTGCATGGACCGGAAGAGATGATAATCACTTGGAGCCAGGTCCGGACTATACGGTGGATGCAAAAGGATATCCCATCCGAGCTCCTGTAGCTTCTGGCGGGTCATCAAAGATGTGTGAGGCCGAGCGTTGTCCTGGTGGAAAACAACACCATTCCCATTGATCATCCATTGCTTCTATTTGGTAAAAAAAAAATCGTAGTCATCGATAGATAGCGGGATTAATTGACAGTATCGCGGCGGCCATGTTCATCCTTGAAAAAACGGGCCAAAAATTAAGCCGGTCCATAAAATGCACCAAACGGTGCATTTTGCTGGCATTTCCAGTTGCTGTATTACCTGTATCTACCCATCGCTCATGCCACTGTATCTAGTCTTTACGGAACACAGTGGCATGATTTTTTACAATCAAGTGGAATGATTCGTAAACGTTGTTCAAACCTTTCCACGATGAAATGGTAATACTAAATGAGGATTTTTATTTTGACAAATGTAACAAATCACGCGTAAACTGTGAGAAAGAAAAGTTTTGAAAACGAATTGCCGAAATAAAAACATGTGTTAAATTTTTATTCTAAATCATACATGTTTGTTGTCAATTCTGGCAAAAAGTAGCCTAAATACACAGAATGAAAAGCAGCACATGGTATCATCGAAACTCTCGATTTGCATGATCAAAAAGCGTGTGGTCATCTCTAGAGGTATCTTGTAGAAAATCGCTGCAACGCTTTTAGATCAACTTCTCGTAAACGAATAGACTTCGTAAATTTCGGATAGGTAAAACTCAAATGATGCAAGAAGAGATGATTGCGTGATTGAGTGCGAAGATGTGATTCTTGTTCGAACTATTAATCACAAGCGTCCATCGATGAGTGACCGCATTATAATGCCACGAATACCAAATCGCTTCTTCACGATGTTCTGGCAGTCGCACCAAGCGCTTCATTCCTTCGAAAATGTATCTATCCACCATATCTCAACAACTCAAGAATGTTAGCAGCTCACCAATAAAGGTCGACTTTGAAGAAAGCACAAATGCATCGTAAAAGCGTTTCCATCCTCCAGAACACGATATTAAACGCTGCTAATGTGTAATGATCGCGATTAGTGCCAAACGTTTGTTTGCTTTCCAATCATCGGCACTCATTTCAGCAAAAGTCAAAGTGGAGCTGCCCTTCCGAATTTTACTGCCACAGCATTCGTACCTATAACATTTTTGGATCCCAATTATGGACCGCCGCTCGTATCAAATGGCTGACGCGGGGTTCCGACCTCGTGGGAACAGACAATCGGTCAGATTTATTGCCACCACTCGCGTTTGCCATTCCAACCGTCCGAAATTGCTTCCAAATTGTTCGCGAAGTTCATTTTTCACTCCGCTGCGCGGCCACTGCGCGACTTAATCGCATCGGACAGTTTTGGGCCAAAACGTAAATCAAGTGTATGAAAAATTTGAATGGTTGTGGTGCCTCAAACGCACATCGATCGCACGACCGGACCAACGAAAATTTTGGCACCATCATTAACTAAATATAAATTCGCGTACAGCCACGTACAGCCACTCTCAACATCGGCGTTGCTTCGCAGCAACGTTATCTAAAGTGGAGAATTGCGTTGTCCAAAGGTCCCCGTATAAGGACCCTCCGATGTCCAATGCGCGAGAGAGGAGGAAGGGACTCGCAAATTGCACACAAAGTTGGAGTTAACTGTAATTCTGCCTTTTTTTTTAAGGGCTCCGCATTTTTTATGGGCCGCCGTCGTCTCGGTGTGTAATCACGTCTCCGTTTTCGCCCGAGAGGTCGAACCATAAATATCTGTGGCAAGTTCCTTCGCATACACACTTGCGTTCATTGTGCACACACAAATGAAGCTGCGGTAGAGTAGCAGCGGTCAGTGCAGGACTCTGCTGCAGCACCCTTGCAGCACTTATGCATGCGAATCGAGCTATCGCGTAAAACATGTGATTGCGTTGATTCCGTCCGAAGCGGCGTAGGCAGCGGAAGGGAAAGCAATTGGTCGTGAAGTAGTCTCGACGCCGCACCATGCAGAATAGCCAATCTCTGCGGGCCTTCTTGTTCGTAAGAAAAAGATGAAGAAAAAGCACGCACCAGTCAGGAAGCTGCTGCTGCCGAATCGCTGAGAAGTGATGGAGTGCAGCTCGATTTTTCATACAAATTAGCGTTTATGGAATGAACTCGATTAAAATAACCATTTAAGTTTGACCAGATTGCTGTACACGGCGTCAAAAATGATAATTAGAAATTGCTCCCTGAGCCAAATTCATGTAATCTTTATGCTTGATACTCTACATCTGCCATTCCATGCCGAACCGATATAGTGGTTCTCAGATTTTCATGTAGAATGTTAGTTTTGTTCCTTTTCGCAAAATTTTAGACCCGCATTATTTTTTTTAATCTTTTCATTACGGTGTATTTGTTTTTTTATTGTTTTCATGAATTAGGATTTTTTTAATATGTTTTTATAAAAATTTATACAATTTCCCACCTTTTATTCTTTAACCGGATATTTATATATTTTTTTTTGTGAATTAAAAGAAAACGTTTTTGAGAAAATTGAGTTTAATTTTTTTAAATATTTTTTTTCAGCGAAATTTGAAAAAAAATCTCAATTTTTTTTATGAAAATTTACAAAATATCAACCATTTATCCTTTGACCGGATATTCATATAATTTTATTTTTGAAATAAAAAAAAACGTTTTTGAGAAAAATGAGTTTTATTTTTTTAAATAATCAGCGAAATCTTCTAAAGATTTTTTTGATACTTTTTTATGAATTGCACAATTATGAGTTATGAATTATACAATTTCCAACCTTTCATCCTTTGACCAGATTTTTAGGTACAGGTCGGACTCGATTATCCAGAGTATTGATTTTTTTCACTTCGGATAAACGAGTCATAAAAAAACGAATTTTCTCTCGGTAATATCGTAATAACGTAATATAATTATGATTTGCACTTATTTATTAAACGGTTTTATCTAGGTTGACCCGTTTGTATGTTTGTGACTTTGTAACTTTGTCTGTAGCGCTGTACCACATTAATAGAAATTTAACCCCCTTCCTGTTGACCGTTTTATCTGAAATTTGGAACACATCTTTATCTCTGGTGTCATTATAAAACTGCGTATTCCATGATCTTGAAAATCCAAGATGGCGGCCGCTACAAAATGGCGGATTATGTACATATTTTTTGAAAATCCCATCAATATGGGTTTTCCCAACACCCCATCATTATGGGTATCAAATGAAAGGGCTTAACCAGTAGAACACAATTATTTATGGAAAATGTTAATAAAAGAGGCGACCGTTACAAAATGGCGGATTACAAATTTTCTCAGAACCCCATCAATATGTATACCAGATGAAAGGGATTAACTAGTAGAACACAGTTATTTATGAGAAATGTAAACCCAAGATGGCGGCCGCTACAAAATGGCGAATGAAAAATTTTCTCAGAACCCTATCAATATGTATATCAAATGAAAGGGATTGACTAGTAGAACACAGTTATTTATGAAAGATGCAAATCCAAAATGGTCGCCATCACAAAATGGCGCCATACATATTTTTTTCAAAACCTTATTAATATCGAATCTTATTAGTATCGAAAGAAAGTTCTCGACTAGTAGAACATAGCAGATAATGAAAAATCCAATTTCAAGATGGCCGCAATTCCCAAACAACTAATTACTTTTTAAATGATTTCATTCAGCTTGACCTGTTCCTATGTATATTTGAATGTTTGTTTGTAATGTTGTAATCAACCCCGTTCCTGATGACTGATTAACATACATTCAATTCTACTATCATTATAAAACTGCATATTCCATGATCAATTTGGCCGTTTTTCAGAAATGGCTGAATGATTTGACTTGGAGAACACGAACATAATAAACAACATAAATTCAAAAAGGTCGCCGCCACTAAATGGTCGACTATGTATCTTTTGCAATCCCTTCAATATCAGTATCAAATGAAATGATTTGACTAATAGAATACATTACATCATGTAAATATTCCGAAGAAAATTAGGGTAAGAATTCTGACGAATCATTCATAAATTCTACCGCCGTTGGGTATCAAAATATGTTGCCGCCACTAAATGGTCGACTATGTATCTTTTGCAATCCCTTCAATATCAGTATCAAATGAAATGATTTGACTAATAGAATACATTACATCATGTAAATATTCCGAAGAAAATTAGGGTAAGAATTCTGACGAATCATTCATAAATTCTACCGCCGTTGGGTATCAAAATATGTTAAAAATTAAAAGATTGACGATAGCTCGATTAATCGTTGTGTATTGACCATCGTGTGTTGGATTATATTTGATTTTCGGGATTCTATTTCGTCGCTGCGACTATCATTTCTTAAATCATTTCTGATTTTTATTTGAGTACAGGGTCTTTCAGATTAAACGCTCACGCAACAAATTTTAATAACTTCTACAAAAGTGAACCGATTTGTATTAAAAAAAACGAAAAATAAAGCTTATTTTAGGACATTTTCGATGTGACCACCCCTTTTTTCGATAACGCGTTTTAAACGGTGAACAAAATTCTTCATGCACAACTCTAACATTACGACTTCGATGCTGTTGAAAATCCATGTTATATCTTGTTTAAGTTCCTTCAAATTTTGTGGCTCATTAACATAGCAACGGTCCTTCACGTACCCCCAGAGGCAGTAATCGAGAATTGTTGGAATTCTTATCATAAGAGGACAAAGTTTCATTAAGGCTTCTGTTGCGTAATACGATTTCACTAAAAATACATGTTCTTGTAAATTGTACATCTTGACACTAAAAATCATCAGATCAGACTTAACGAGTAGCCGGATATTATCATCCTGAAGTGGGGAATGCAGTGTTACCATTGACGGAGCGAGAAAAATTTTTTATAAGGAGCTATTAAATTTTTTTACCTGAGCGTTTAATCTGAAGAACCATGTAAATAAATTTTCAACTTCCGTTTACCGTTACCATGTAAATTACTTCTTCACTTCCGGTTTGGAATTCGCTGCACTTTGATGCCATTTTTAACCTGGAAATACCCGAAATTGAATAAATACAACAAACAATACACAAGCTGACCGTATGTCAAAATTTGTGTCTTAAACATTATGCATTTCTTCTTCTGAGAACTATTTTCGCACACACACTGCTGTCACTTGCGATGTATGTACCACTACCACCATTGACAACGTATAAAAGCAAACATGCTTAAGATTCAATTTTATACAAACACTCTTCACATAACGCTATGAAAATCGACACGAAGTGTCTTTTCATCGAGTCTCAACCTCGGAATTGATAACAAAACTTCAAAAAAGATCGGAATGCAACTCTTTCTTCGGGGCGATTCCGCGTCAAAAAAAAACCTCTGCTCACTAGTTGAAGAACGATTGTTTTTCGCAAATGTGATTTATAATAATTCTCTTCTGCTCTGCTTCTGTGCGTCATTCAAAGCTGTGCACTATGTTCACTTTTTGCTTATTCTGAAAAGCAAAACTATTCTGGAAAACATCTGGATGATAAAAATAAATAAATCGAGTTTTGATCATTCGATATTTTTAATTATTTCTTACACGTTCAGTTTTGAGATTTTCATTTTATACCACATAACTTCCCCAACGTTAAACGTAGGAAAAGCCTGATTTCGCTTCCGAAATAGGATGATAGGAATATAGCCATTCTAAAGAAGTCGGTAGTTTTGAAGCACTAGACCACTAGAAGCACTAGAGATTGATATTGAATTGCTGACGTATTCTTACGTCCTCTCTTTTAACTGAAAATTATTTCAATTTACCAGTTCAATACTGGACGGAATTTACTCGAATGTCTCGTTTAAAATGAAGATATAGAAAGCTCTGAAAATGATGTAGAATTGAACCAAGATGACATCTCAAGTGAAATTTTAGCAATAAAGAATAATTTCCTTATACGAATCTACGTGAAGGTGATTGACAACGTGACTCTGTGTGGCAATTATAATTACACGATAATTTTCTTGTAGTCCAACAGCTTTTATGCAGACTCACATTAACATGACTACTCCCATAATTGAACATAATGACAAGTATAAAAATGCAAACGATACTGATAATTAGAATAGAAACGGACACAAATGGTCATAGGCCGCGCCATGGCTACATGGCTAATTTCACAGCATATCAACGTCCAGCGCAAAAGTCTTTCGCAAGAACGCCAGCCAAGTCTTACGTCAAGCAACGAGATTGGTCAGATTAGAAAAATCCAACAAAAACAGCCATCAACCCTCGGTCGGACCAAGTGCAACAAGCACATTTGCTTTAACTAGATTCGAGGCAGCACCACACACTCAGCCTACGCCAAAACCAATCAAGAACTTGCCCCACGCCATAATCTCATCTCGCCATCTCCAATCTGAGCACATCAGCATCGGCATCGGTCGGCTGGGGGTGGAAGCCCTCGCGTGCACACGGTCTGAGTGGAATGTTCAAATTCGAAGCCGAAGAAAAAAGTAAAATGAAATAAAATAAGCAGAGCACTGTCCGTCTGTGCCGTTTCAGAATATGGCACCACCATCCATGTTCGGAGCCCACAAACGAGATCTTGTCGAGGGATCAAACAATTCTCGCTATCCTCAAACGGCGGGACGCTTGTAAGCCAGCCCCGTCGAGGGAGGATCACAGAGGATGAAGGGCGCATGCGAGAAAAATAGCCCCTTTGTGTGGATAAATATTGAATAATAAAGATTTTAATTTAATTATTGCATAATCATGCGCTGTGTGGCTTGCAAAAAAAAAAAGCGGAAAATCCAAGCGATACCCCGCTAGACTACTGATGGGTTCAATTTTCTCGGTGCGAAGTCTGTACAGCCGCACAGAGGTGCCAGATTTTTCTATTCGTGTATATCTGTAGATTTTTTCGAAATCACGGATTTTTCAATTTTTATAATACTTATAATATAATTATAATAATATTTTTATAATAAATAAATGTTCATTAGGGTGGCAATGGACGTATGAAAAAAATCATCATCGAATTTCAAAAACCGTCTATGTATATTTTGTTTATCGGCCCAAAAAAAATTACAAAAGTTCAGCTAAATCGGACATTATTTAGGGGTGCCTTATTTTGATGTTTTGACCCTCGAAAAACTCCCAAGGGTACATGAAATTAGGAAAATCGATTTTTTTATGCCAGTCCAGATCTGGTTGTTCGAAGTTCCGGTATATTCAATGATTAAATATATTACGATTATGAATTGCGTTTACTTTATTTGGTCTTCTAACCCGTAAACCGAACAATTTTTTAATACGACAAATTCAACTTTTCTAGCTCCTAAAATTATAAATTTCAGTATACATGTTTCATACCACTAATAAATTCACCTTTCAACTAATTTTAATTTAAATTTCAAACTCTTATCAGAATTCTTGAATGCTTCAAATTTAATCCTTTTCAGTACACTATAGATTCCAACTTCCTCTCACTTTGTTATTTCGTCCAACTATAGTCTTGAACTTCCTTCAACTTTTTTATTTCACCCAACTCAATGCCCTGTATAGACCCTTTTCTTCTATAGTTCTCCTACTTCATTCGACTATTCTTCAGTTTTTCATCTGCCTCTATCTACGTGCCATAAACAATTTCCTATTAATTCACGCGCAGCATCTCAGTCCATTCTAACTCCGACAAGGGGATTCGGTGCACGGCGGGCTAACACTGGTGTTATCTCGAATAAAAATTTTTGGCCGAAAATCGACATTCTGGGACTTAGCCTGAGTGGCAAAGAATATATGGAAAAAAAGTAATCATCAAATTTAGAGAACTGAGCATGTCTATTTTGTTTATTGGCCCATAAAAATGAACTTTGTTATTTTCCGACTAAAACCCAGAAATTTTTTTTTTGAAACCACGATTTCATGTACTCCCCCTTGCGAGATTTTCGAGGACCAAAAAATAAAAACTTTGAACGTTTTGACACACCCCTAAATCATGTCCGATTGAGCTGAAATTTTGCACTGGTCATTTTTTGGTCCACTAAATCAAATGTACATGATCGGTTCTCTAAATTCGATGATAATTTTTTAATACATTCATTGCCTTCCAAGCTTAGTCCCAGAATGTCGATTTTCGGCCATAATTTTTTTCTCGAAATAACACCAGATCTCGACGTTTTATGCATTTTTAAGTCATTTGGCATCGAAAAAAAGTTTGCGATTTTCCTAATTTCATGTACCGGTATATTAAAAATCAAGGTGCCTGGGGAAATTGGCATTGCAAATACAGTAGAACTCCGATGATCCCCGGAGCGGATTATTCACGACAGCGAGTTCCATAGTAAATCTATAGGCCTTCCCGGAATTTTTCAGTGAGTAGTAGGCTCATGCTCTTTTTTGGTCATGGCTTTTACATTATTCCACCGCTGGTGTACACGATCTATAAACGGGTAGTTCAAGGCAGTATTCTAGTCTAAAATCTTTTTTCCTTCATATTTCTGTAGTTAAGGTATTCAAGAATATGCTCTAGAAAGGACTTATAGAAAATCCTACTATTTACCGAGTTAGAGCCATTTTAGTGATGCGGTATCTAACCTGGTACGGCCATAACAGTGAACTTCATACGCGTTTTTCTCGAAACTAGTTTTTTCATACTGGCCTACAGGATATCTCAAGTTCTACTAAACCGATTCATGTCGAATTTATATGAATACAATATGCATGTATATCTCTATCGCATGAACCTCTAAAAATTAATATTTTTTAAATCATATTTTTTAAATTTTACTATTTTGAAAAAATCGGGAAACATAAGAAAAGATGTTTTAAACCGCATTTTGTTTTTCAAACGGCCGCCACTTTGTCGAAAATCGTGTTTCTGACTTATCCGAGGTTCATGCGATATCGGCACCTTTACTGATTCAGAATCTGTTTAATTTTTTTATTTCCGATAACCAGAAGGGCTGGAATCGTGTACGCCATGGCACAATCTTTTTTTGAACCCCCTCACTTCATCAGCTCTTAACTATTCTAGTTATGAATATTTTTTCTCCGTTAAATTTTTGTTTTATTGTTAAAAGATAGATGAACAAACAATGATATAATGGATGATAAAAATATTCTTTGATTTATTTATACAGAGCTCGAGAAAACGCCAGAAATTCCTGTCTCTACACTAGAATACCCCCTTAACGATTTCTGTATTGATAAAACATAGTTTTCATGCTGAAACATCTTTTTTTTGTGTTTGCACCTCATTTTTAGTTCTTTATTTTGTTATCCGCGAAGTTCGTTATCCGTGGTAAGCTTGACCCACTATTTCGCGGATAATCAGGGTTCTACTGTACATGCATGTTGGAGAATTTTTGTTCCCACCGAAATTTGTTCCCTAACACAGACTTCAAATCCAAAGAGTCTGGGGTAATCGGCATTGCAAATATATGCAAATCGGGACATTTTTGTATTGCGAGTGAGGTGGGTGCTACGATTAATTCTAGTAAATAAAATATTAATTTGTGAAATTTCATATCAATGACCGATCATGCTTTGTAAAATGTGTAGATGAATGAATAAAACAATTTACGAATTCAATTGCAAACAAATCCCAATTTCGTTCATTTACGCATTGTGATAGATTACGTTCTAAGTAGCAAGTAAATCTAATGTTTAAGTATAACCATTCTACGTACTACGCGGTTCAAACAAACTATTTTGATATTTTGAAATTCAGATGGAATGATGAAATATGATTCTTCTAGACATTTAGAATCGTAAACGTCATGGCAGTAAACTTCCTAAAAGCATCTGCTTTTGAGATATTTCTTATTAAAGATTCTATAGATTCTCATTTATGCTCTCCTTTTCACTCTTAGAAAACACTTTCCAACTTCATTTTATAATGAGGTGTAATATTATCACACGTTTATGCAACAGCACTGGTGGCTATATGGATAGCGTGGTCGTGTAAAACAGCCTTGCATTCCAGCCGGCCTTGGTGTAATCCCCGTTGACATCGTTTGCACTTTTTTTTTTGGTACAATCCCAAGCTGACGTTCAGTCTGAGTGAAAGAGATATCTGCTCCCATGCATACACACATTTTAAAGTTTTTGAAAAAGGTGCTTTTATTTGTTCATTTCACCCTTCAGCGCACGAAAAGGAATTTTTTGCCGAAGATAAAATGTTTTCTGTCAACGCTAGTTTGGGTGTAGTAACAATGGAAGTTTTTTCGAAATATTGGGTTGGGGAAAAAGAAATGTCGTATATTGTCAATATATGGCAACACTCAAACATAAGGGGGTCTCCGTAGCCACATTGGTTGCGCGTTCGCTTAGTAAGCGATCGATCGTGAGTTCAAAACTCAGGACCCTCATTGACCATCTTTGTGTTGTTACAGAATAGCTACGTCCACGCAACAATCATCAGCGATGGAGATCGATCCACGCTCGAAATAAGATCGTTTCATCCATACAACTGCTCTGCTCTGCAAGACACATCGGGCTGCTGTTCTATAAATAGCTCAACAATGATCAATCAACTGTCTCCGCTGTCCGGTGGTCCAACTGGATAATGGAAGAACAGAAAGAATAATCTTGCGCCTAAATGGCTACTGTGTGAATGTACCATATGTAATGGTATAGAAGGAATACTGGCGAATGACAACTGTGTAATGTGCTAATTATAGATATGATAACCTTGTGACATGTACACGATTAAAAAATTCGGCTCTGTTACATCTAAAATGCTAATGAGCCTTAAATAAATAAATGGGATAAAAAAAACACTCAAACATATCTTGTGTTGTACTTATCGCATCGGGTCATACTACACGGTTATTTAAAGACGACAATCTGTGCTACAAGTGTCGTTTTGACAGTGTTGTGATTGTCCTTTTCAGTATCAAGTTATAGCGTGTCAAAGATGGAGTCCACCAAGCAAGAAATTCGCCATATTTTACGTTTTTACTACCTGCGAGGTAAAACTGCAACGAAGGCGGCCGTAAAAAATCGTGTACAGCGTTGGTTCGATCGATTTCGTTCTGGTGTAGTGGCTGTCGAAGATACACCCCGTACTGGTAGGCCAATCGTCGTGGAAACCGATAAAATCGTTGAAATTATCCAAGTAGACCGGCATGTGAACACTCGCTCGATTGGCCAGAAACTGGGTATAGACCATAAAACCGTTTGAAACCATTTACACAAGATTGGATTCCAAAAACAGCTGGATGTATGGGTGCCACACGAGTTAACACAAAAAAATCTTTTTGACCGAATCAACGCCTGCGATGCACTGCTGAAACAGAACGAGCTCGACTCATTTTTGAAGAAGATGGTGACTGGTGATGAAAAGTGGATCACGTACGACAACCTAAAGCGTAAAAAGTCGTGGTCGAAGCGCGGTGAGCCGGATCAAACCATCGCCAAGCCCGGATTGACGGCCAGGAAGGTTTTGCCTTGTGTTTGGTGGGATTGGAAGGGAATCATCCACTGTGAGCTGCTCAACTATGAAGATGAAGATTGTAATTTTGGGTAGCTGCCACCTTATGCATAAAGGTGAACTAGAAAAAAAATAAAAGGATGATACTCAAGACACGACTGAATTTTGAACGTAAGGCTAAAAATCAATATCGACGAGAACGGACATTATAAGAAAAAAAAATAAAAAATGAACTTTATAAATAATTGGGTTGCCCTGACAAGAGTCAAATAAACCGAAAGTTTAGAAACAATCTTTTGGTATAAAGATTTGGTGGCCCTGAAAAGCTACCCCCTTGCGATTCTTTGTAGAAGCAGCCAAAGATGGTTGATTTATGACACATACTTGCCCTGGCATGAACAACACACAAGCTGGACATATGTCGCAATTTGTTTCGCTTTTGATAATATGTACTTGTCTATCGTGGCTTTTTTTTTGTTACTGACACACAGGTACTACGTACACTAGGGTACCAATGAAAATGGTCATCTCTAATTTCAAAAAGTTATCTCATAAAAAATGTTCACCTCTTCGAAAAAACACCCTATACCAAATATTAGCTCAATCGGACTCAAGGGAGAGTGGCGCAAGGCGGTCAAAGTTTGAGTTTTTTAAAAATCGAAAAATCACCCAAGGGGGAAGTAAAGGAAATTGGTGTTTCCGAAAAAAAATGATGCCAAATGTCTTAAAATTGCATGAGACGTCGAGATCTAGTGTCATCTCGAATAAAAAATTTTATCAAAAATCGACACTCTGGGACTTAATTTTTTCCGGATTACGAGACGAAACATATGGTTTAAAGTGCCAATAAAAATAATTATCTCGATTTGTCGTTCGAAACTTGCAGTGAAATGTTGATTTGCATGACAGTATACCCTATGCAAAATAGTAGCTCATTCGAACTGACGTGCAGTTAGGGTCGGGAGTTAGGGTCGATTCTTTCCCATACATTCATTGGCACTCTAACGTACACGTATACGTAGTGCGGTGATGCAACGCATAAATTCAAAAATACGTACGTGTGATTAGATAATACACAAGCACTCTTCGCAGGACGATATGGAAACTAAGGCGGTGAATCTATTCCAGTTTTAGCCTAGGATTAAAGAACAAAAATTTAAAAAAAGATCTAAATTGCATCTTCTATTCACAACACACCAACCATTCGAAACGATTTCGAAACGATTACTTCTGCAGATCTGGCACCTCTGCTGCCACCGGGCGAAACAGTGATACGAATAGAGCGGGAAAGTGACGCTAAAACTGAATCCAATTGCCATTCACAAGTTGTTTGTAGCTGCGTTCATGTGGTTCGTATGGCGGCCTGCCTGCCTGCCTGCACAGACCTACGCACTCCGGCCAGCCAGCGGCTGTAATCTATATTAATAGCAATACTCGCTTCTGAATGCAGATAGTGTTGTATTATGAAGCGGTTCGCCATGTAGGAAGCACGGTAATAAAACGTCAAATTGGGCCTTGACCTATTGGGGCGCGCAATGATTTCGCCCCGGAGAAGGCACACAAAGGCAAATTTGGAGATTGGAACGAATTTGGTTAAAATCGACCTTTTATGGCGGGCTTTTTCGTTTCGGCACAGGTTGTTAGTGTTGATAACTCTATGGGAACCTTTCTCGCCCGAGAGCACACATTGATTGACAGCGCAGAGGAATCAATCAACCGGCTGATGAATAGGGTATATTGTCAAACATCTGTTTATTATATCTTATCGTTTTACGGTGCATATTTTAACGAGCATAGTGAATGTTTTTTAAATTTTTTTTTATATTATCAATTCCCCCAGTCCCAAACCGATAACAAAGACCTTGCGATGCAACCAACGTTCGCATCGCGCATCGCATATCGGTGAATGCTCGCCGCTACGATTAAATTAGATGATAACAAGTGCTATTTTATCATTGGTGCTGACATCCGCATGTGTGTGTTTGTAGGTATGCACGCAGTATTCCGATACGAATCGCGTCAGTCGTGGTAACCCGGTAGATTTGTCCCTTCAATCAGAGCCACCAGCAGTGCCATCAGTCGAACCGTCAGCTCCATTAAGCGCGGTCATTTCCGTCGCGGATTTTGTCGTGATGATATTTTTAGCCGTCGCCAGTGCCGGTAAAGTGATAACGAGCTCTCCCTCTCTCTCCCTTTTTCTGCCGGACCTTAAGGTGATAATCGATTCGTGTCTCTCTTTCCCTACACCGAAACCCCGCTGCCCAGTTTTACGGTCTCAATCAGTGCGCGAATCGGCAGCGAATTAAAAACGGCTGCGGCTGTTGTGTTGTGGTGTTGTGGAGTCTAGACAGATTTGAAAGTCTGGTCACGGTGATCAATCTTCCCTGGGTCCTCGTGGGTCTCTTACAACAGCTACAGTAACAACTTCCAGAAAGACCAATCGACACTGTTGCTGCTACTACTACTTTCGAAGAGATTGACTTCAGCGCGCTAAACACAGGAGGGTATGATCTTGATGTATTTTTTTGCATATAAAACTACTTCACTTTCGACCACGATCCGCCTTGAGACGCCGGGACAACTCTGTGGCATCGATTCCAGAGACTGAGGACTGCAAGGGAAGTGTAATCGCAAATATTTTTTCATGACCTGTCCCATAGCTGTGCTGCGGACACTAATCGAAAATTACTCAAGACGGGAAGCTTTCACAGTTCATATTTAGCATTTAGTGTGGCACAGCTGATGAAAAGCTTCGAAAGTGAAATTCGTTCTGGCTCTCCGGGGTTTTCGGCTTACGATGTTTCGCGGTGGGATCTTGTGATTTGCGAAATAATCACTTAAGCGAATTTATTGCCAACCATAACCGCCATTACTGCGCCGACGTAAAGAAATAAAAAACAGAACATTCGCGCCGCGCGAATCAGCGGCGGCAGTTGAAGAAAAATTATCATAATTACCACTACAAGTTCCGTCTGATTAATGAATCAATAAGCGGTTTCGCTGATCATTTTACTCTCTTACCACCGACCCCCCTTCAACAAGCAGCACAGTCATGCATATCGTGCTCTTCGTATGACGTTCAATCTCCATCGAGATGTCATTTCAAACGAGCACTTCTACCACCAGCTGTCCCATGGCTCATGGATTGGAAGCTTGGTTCGCTGCGACTCCCCAAGCGCGTTGTTTATGATGGGTTCCGATTCGATTCAGACGGTTGAATCGCAATTTTTGCGGTCGACTCGGAAAATCGTCCGGCGATTTGCGACGCGTGACATTGTTGGCGGCTGCTGCTGTAGTGAGGCATACCCGAGGGGTGCTTCGATGTGAAAAGTAACATAATTAATGATGCAGGTATCTACAGATGTTGGTAGTGAAGCAACAAATACAATTTGCCTGTAGAAGGTGTGTTCCAGAATGAACACCGTTTTGAAAGTACAGTCAACTCTCCCTAACTCGATATCGAGAGGACCATCGAGTTAGGGAGGTATCGAGTTATGGAGAGAAGAATGCATGTAAAATTAAAAAAAGGTACCATTAAATTCATCGAGTTAGGGAAAATATCGAGATACAGAACATCGAGTAAGGGAGAGTTAAATGTTGTACAGTAAAACCTGTTTTTGTGCGGTTTTTTTTGTGCGATTTTTTTTTGTGCGATTTTCTGTTCTTGTGTGATTTTTTTTGTGCGATTTTCTTTGTGCGGTGTATGAAAAGAAGCATATTTGACGAAGTTATCGTTCATTTAGTTTTCTCGATGGTTTCTATGCATTTCAGTGCGAAAAAAGCACATTTGCGTCTCAATTATCCACTTCTGAAATCATTCCCCTCCTCCCATCAAATGCTCTATGTTTTTCTGAGTTTTTGCATGACATGATTGCTCACAGCAATACGTTTCGACATGCAACTAAGAGCACAAACAGCCACGCGCAACCGAAAAGGCAAACTGCCCATCGCAAAGCAGGGAAACAACAGGAAATTGAACGGTGAACAGCGTGAATTTGAGTTATTTTCTTGGGGGAAACTTTTTTTATGCGGTCCCTATCTACCGCACAAAAAAAGTTTTTTTTTTCAAAATGTGCACCGAACACGATTTTTTGAAGCTGCTGGTGAAATTTTGCACCATTTTTTTATGCGATTTTTTTTGTGCGGTCCCTAACCCCCGCACAAAAAAAAGGTTTGCCTGTACTTTCTGGATTGGTTGCATTCATGTTGTATCCTTTACTGACACTCTATTAAAACTTCATGAATATCAGACGATTGTCATTCAATTTGTTGCTTTTTAATAACTATATACGTTTGAGTATGAATAAAAAGTTATACATCTGTTACATCTGTGAGATTTCGTCACGAATGCTCTATTTATTGCTGCGAATTTCACCATGAACACGTGTTGAAATTGTTAGAACCCTTATTCGCTAAACTGACTCCTGTTTCGAGATATCACCAATCTTTTTATGTAAATTTCAATGGGAATCATTTATAACGGGGTACATGGAAGGAACGAGAGGCATTACCTGGGCACTGGGGTGGCAATGGATGTATGGAATAAAAACATTATCGTATTTCAAGAACCGACCATGTACATTTGTTTATTGGCCCAAATAAATGATCTGTGCAAAGTTTCAGCTCAATCGGACATGGTTTAGGGGTGCCTCAAAGCGCTCAAAGTTTTGATCTTTTTGATTTTCTTCCAAGGGGGGGGAGTAAAGGAAATTTGGAAAATCGAATCTTTATTTTCGATGCCAAATGACTTAAAAATGCATCGAGATCTGGTGTCATCTCGAAAAAAAAAACTTGGCCAAAAATCGAACTTTTGGGACTTAGCCTGAGAGGCAATGAAGGTATGGGAAAAAATAGTTATCGAATTTAAAGAACCGACCATGTACATTTTGTTTATTGGCCCAAAAATATGATCTGTGCAAAACTTCAGCTCAATCGGACATGATTTAGGGGTGCCTCGAGGCACTCAAAGTTTTGATTTTTTGGACATTCAGGCAAAGTTCCAAAAAGTCGATTTTCTTCCAAAAATTTGTTTTCGAGATAACACCAGATCTCGACGTTTTATGCATTTTTAAGTCATTTTACATCGGAAAACAAATTTCCTTTACTCCCCTCTTGGAAGATTTTCGAGAATCAAAAAACAAAACTTTGAGCGCTTTGAGGCACCCCTCAGTTATGTCCGATTGAGCTGAAACTTTGCAGAGGTCTTTTTTTGGGGCCAATAAACAAAATGTGCATGGTTGGTTTTTGAAATTTGAAACGACCATTTTCGCTGCCACCCTACTGGGCACTGGCAGTTACTGACTGTTTTATCAATAATATAATAGAAACTAGCTGACCCGGCAAACGTTGTTTTGCCATAATCATTATATGTGAGTATGTTGGTTGCTAATAGAGCTCTTTAATGATTTAGTTTTTTGTTTGAACACAGGCGCTGTAATGTCATGACGTTTTAGCCGTGTCGGTGCTGTGTTGGTGTTGTTCATGACAGCGTTTCGCAAGTGAGTCTATTCTTCTTCACACCGCTTCTATTGATTGTGTCGTAGGAATCGCAGTCGTGCGCTTTGTAGAAGCCTTTGCGTTTCGACCAGAAAATTGTTGGCACAGCTCCCGACATCGTAGAATGACGTTTTTCTGACCGCGTCGAATCATAATACGACACAAACAAAAATCCATCGGGTGCACTCTCTTGTTTGTTTCGTCTCTTTTAACATGTTAATATAGGGGGTCTCCGTAGCTACATTGGTTGCGCGTTCGCTTTGTCGTGGGTTCAAAACTCAGGGCCCTCATTGACCATCTTTATGCTGTTACAGAATAACTACGTCCACGCAACAATCATCAGCGATGGAGATCGATCCATGGTCGGAAATAAGATCAATTCATCCATACAACTGCTCTGCTCTGCAAGACACATCGCCATCGGGCTGCTGTTCTTTAAATAACTACTCAACAATGATCAATCAACTGTGTCCGCTGTCCAGTCTAACTGGATAATGGAAGAAGGAAAACTCTTACGCCTAAATGGCTACTGTGTAAATGTGTACCATATGCAATGGTATAGAAGGGAATACTCTAACGTCGAAAAATGGCAATTGTGTAATGTGCTAATTATAGATATGATAATCATGTGACATGTACACGATTAAAATTCGGCTCTGTTACAGCTAAAATGCTAATGAGCCTAAAACAAACAAAAGGGATAAAAAAACATGTTAATAAATATTAATAGAAAATGAGTAATAATGTTCATAATGAACGCTGACAATTTGATTATATGGTGACTTTTTCCTGGCTCTCTTCACTCTAGCGTTTTAGCGTCATTTTGCGTTTCCATTGTTTCAAAAACAGAGAAGAAATATGTTTGATTTGTATGGAAAATGAGTGCAATTTTCTTTTAGATTGCAAAACATTACACAACAAGGCAATTTTGATTGCTTATGGTATGTTCGTCAAAATAAGCTATATAAATTGAATCTACCTGTTACCTGTAGAACACATGCATGGCATGGGACTTAAACTCGATAATTTGTTTTTTTCCATACCTTCATTTTCCATTGGACTTAGCCCAAAAGGTTGATTTTCGACCAAAATTTTTTTTTCCGGAATGACTCCAGATCTCGATGCATTTTATGCATTTTTAAGTCATTTGGAATCCAAAAAAAATTTCGATTTTCCAAATTTCCTCTACCACAATCGGAAGTTAAAACAAGATTATATTCTATATTCTGGAATCTACGTTCATCTATTGTTGACAAAACATACAAGAACGTTCATTTGCATGTTTTGAATCGATTAAATTAATCATTGATGATCAACAGCCCGAAACAGAAGAAAGTCAGGTGTTGTCACTTCTCAAAAGTATTAGACTGACAACAATCCAATCTAGCTTTTAAAATATTCTCCAACTGATGATTCTTGTAGCAAATTTTCCCAAATTTTCCCAATTTTATTATAACATCGTTTAATTTAGTGTGTATGAAAACGCGAAAAAAGTGTTTGCAGAGAGTCAAAATATTGTCAGGTCGCGCTGGAATGGATCGTATACTTCTCGTGTCGTGAAAACACCTTCTTGAGACAGTTGGTATTCATCTATTTGTGGACCGATCTTAACCAAATTTTGAAGGGTTGTTGACTCTCATTGTTTGCTAAAAGAACAACAACTATAAAAAACTTAAGTTTATCTGATAAACTAAAAACTGCTCTATTTTTGTGACGTAAAAACGCTCTTCAATGCTCAAACGTTTTTCAAATGCTTGTTCTCATAAATTACAGAATGAAACCTAGGTCTACTGACGACTCTTCGAACAAGTATTTCATTATCCATTCAATGGTATACAGAGATTGAAGTATGGTTAAGTAGGTGCTGAGATATCTCAAGAAACATAAAAATAGTGAAAACCTAGAATATTTAAAGCATTGTTATGTAATTTTTTTCAACTCGCCCTTCTCAAAGGTTAGAATATTTACTAGATTCCCGAGAACGATCTACTAATGCGATCGCTTTCGAGTCCAGACAGCTGAGCAACCCCGAGCCTAATTCTAGCCGACACTTCAGGCCCAGTAACTCTCCCAAGGCATGTCAAGAGAATTTCCAACTCGGGAAGACCCTTGACCGATCAGGAATTGAACCTAATACCTATGTCAGTACCAGCCTTGAATTTACAAAGGAAATCCCGCTTTACTGGATACCCGACAACGATCTGTTAATCGTTTTCGAGACCAGACAGCTGAGCAAACCTAAACCTAATTCCAGCCGATACTTCAGGCCCTTCATTCAACCTGTGATATAATCGCGTCAATCTGAATCTGCAATGAGATCTGCCACAACACAGAAAGATCTCGTCAATCATCTGTCAAAAGGATAAATTTACAAGTATTCCGGTTGAGCTATCCCTAGCTTCTTTTCAGTTTCCACTTTCAATCCCTTGGAATGGATCGATCTTATTATTAAACAAAACAAAAACAAAGAAAAAAATCACTTTTGCCAATGTTCAATTTCAAATTTTACTATGCCGGTTCACGCGCGCGATGCTCAAACTCTTGTAGACTTCACAATTATTTTTAAACTAATCTAATAACTAAAATTATTAAAAATTGAAAAAAAATTATAAAAACAACATACCATCATCATCATAGTCTAAAGATAAATAAAAACACACACACATGCACCTACACCTAAAACAGTACTCTATTCATTATATAATAATGATGACGGTCCCACTTTATTTTTCTACAACGATTTGAGCTGGACGAATTTTCTTTGATAACTATATATATATATATGGATTTCTGTTAATAATACAAACAAAACCAGTATGTTAGTTAAGAGCATAGACATAGATTGTCACTCGAAAGAGCAAGTAAAGGCATTATATGAACGCTAGATATTCCAATGCATGTCAAGAGAATTTCCAATCCGGGAAGATCCTTGACCGATCAGGAATTGAACCTAATACCTATATCCATACCAGCTTTGAATTTACAAAGGAAATCCCGCTTTACTGGATACCCGACAACGATCTGTTAATCGTTTTCAAGACCAGACAGCTGAGCAAACCTAAGCCTAATTCCAGCCGATACTTCAGGCCTTTCATTCAAACTGGGGTATAATCGCTTCAATCTGAATCTGCAATGAGATCTGCCACAACACAGAAAGATTTCGTCAATCATCTGTTAAAAAGATAAATTTACAAGAATTCCGGTGGAGCTATCCCTAGCTTGTTCGCAATTTCCACTTTCAATCCCTTAGAATGATATGAATTTCTTAAAAACAGAACCATTATTTTTAGCCAATGCTCAATTTTAAGCTTCTCTATGCCGTTTCACGTGCACGATGCTCAAACTCTTGTAGACTACTCGAAATGTATAAAAAAATAAATTAATTAAATACGAGTACAAACACATAAAATACCACCATCATCATAGTCTAATGATAAAAAAGACAAAAGCACATAAAAAAATTAATCCGTCATAGCTTCATCATCTTACATACTAACATTGATTACACACCAGGTCAAAAATCTAAATCATGCTTCAAAAACTCTTTACAAATACTACGAAACATTTGAAGGCTTGTTGCTGTCTTTGCCTCATTGGGTAAGGTATTATACAGTCGGTATCCCTTATAAAAAATTGAATTTTGGGTACACGACATTCGGAAGTTCATGGTTCTGAGGTCGCTTGCTTGTCTTGTATTATATCGATGCATGTCTCTTCCATACATTATAGTGTTTCATAGGTAATTCGGCGTCATATTATTAGTCATTTTGTATATAAACGTGAGCGTGCAATATTTAATACGCTGACTGACTGACATACATTGTAGGCATTCTAGCATGAATCTCCGCGGAGTTCGTCGATCATATCTCAATATCAGACGCATAGCCTTGTTTTGCAGCATTTGCATACTTTGCATCTGTTTCTTATTTGCAAGAAATAGTACAGATGCACAATGATCAAAATGTGGAGCGATCAGCGCTTTGTAGATCGTTATTTTGCTTTCAAAAGTCAAGAAATTTATTCTACAAAGCACTCCATATTTTTGAGCTGCCTTCTTTATAGTATAATTAATGTTCTCTTCAAAAAGCAGCGTTTCGTCTAGAATAACGCCAAGATATTTGATTGATGATACTCTTTCTACGGGTTGCCCATCTATACTTATACTTAGACTGCCACTATCAAGACTGCGTGTCGATACTACCATGTATTTCGTTTTACTTATATTTAATTTCAATTTTTTCCATTTTAACTAGATTTAGACTGGTTTGTTTTGTTTTGTTGTTCAAGATTCATTTTTCTGTAACAGTCTTGCAATGTATCTGCCACAACAAATATCGCTGTGTCGTCAGCGAACAACCAAAGGGGAAGCAAAGGGGAAGGAATCAAACTCGAGGAAGGAATCGTCATATCTGAGATGTCATAATTTTATTAAATATTCTGTATCAAATATGAATTACATGTGAGGGAGAATCATGTTATTTGCAAGTGATTGAGAAATCTTGAACGAGAATTGTGTCTGAAAATAATTTGACATTACTCTGACGAGTTTTGGTAGAAGTACTAGGAATTCATCGTAAAAGGAAATTGTAAAGGGTCAATTAGAAGATCAATCAATCAAAAGATCTACGATTGGACCAATGACCGTTCGATTAGCAAGAAAACGTGAATGTTTGAAGGTATTGATAACAAAAAAAAATACATTTTGGACGGAACAGTGATTGGGAAAATAAAATTTAAAATAGGAAAAAACAGGAAAATATTAGGGAAACTAATAAAAGAATAATGAAGAAAAATGATAAAACGGATATGAACGAGGAGAGAAAAATCCTCGAGAAAGAATAGCAAGATGTGCAAAAGAGAAGAAAAAAAAATAATCGAATAATGTATATAATCGAATCGAAGAACAAACATTTTCTATATATTTTTTTATGAAAATGAAAGATGTTTTTTTTTAATTCATCCCCTTTAAGTCAGAAATCACCTTTCTCACATAAAACAATTACATGTATCAAGAGAAAAAGATCCGTAATCTTTCAGGAGTTTAAATTGGATCACACATTCGATTAACAAATTAAACAAATTATAGGATAGGATAGTCAACCATGTTCACCTGTTACCTGTTAGGAGTTACGAAGCTCCTATGAATAATGGATAACGGTATTCACTATAAACAAAAGATTATCAGCGTGGAAAGATAAGAGGATAGTCATGACGCAGGGTGTTCTCCTTCGTGAATTATAAACTATCATTTTCATATGACACATCAGATTAAAGAACATTATTCGGTAAATACTCATCTAAAGTTCACAAAAAATGAACAGACAATTCCTTCATAATCTTACATGTTATGCGTCGCTGCTCGTTCAAGGGATATTAGTTCCGACCAATGTGACACCCATATCATACATTTAATACAACCGGAAAGGGTCAAAGGATATTTATTCAAAACGGAAAATTTAATCATCGCTAATTAGTTTTATGTAAAAATGTGTTTATTTCTCTCTAAAATGTAATCCTTTATTTGCTTCACATACGCATGCATTTTTTCCCAGTTTCGTATTCGCAAATAAAGAGCCGGATATTTGTCCATTCTCACAGTTTGTCGGATTTCCGGACAAACTACTACCCGTTTCATCCCTAGTTTAAGGGGGTAGTACACTACGGAAAGTTGAAAAAATAAAATATCTGACCTAGAATGTTATCTACTTTACTGTAGTTTTTGTCCCAAGTTTGTCCGATGCTCCGTTCCAAAGTTACAAGCCAATTAATGAACCTAAGTCTTTGCGTAAGAAGTGAGGATCCGAAATTCAAAAAGCGTTTTTTTCTCGAAACCATGTTTTACAAATTGGTGGAAGTTCCTCCAATTCCTCCGGAACGGTACATCCGATTTCGACCAAATAGTTTTTTCCAGATTCTCCACTAAATTTCCTGTCATCGTACGTAGGATTTTTTGATATTTTGAAAAACAAAAAAATTGGTGAATTTTTTTGTCTCGATTTTTGAGGCAAAAACGAATTTTTTTACAAAAAATGTCGCCATTTCGTCAAAAATCAATATTTTGAAAAAATCCTTCGTACGACGACGGGAAATATTTCCAAGATCACGTAAAAAAATCATTGGTTCAAATCGATTCACTAGAAAAACTTTTAGAACTTCCACCAGTTTACAAGGTTTTGGCTGCAAGAGTTCAACAAACCGGCTGCGGCTATTCAGGGGACAGTCCAATTGGCACCAATTTTTTGTTTGTTTGTTATGTAATATATACCCAATAAAACTGTGATATCAGATTAATAATCGTAATTTATTTTCTCGTTGAAAATCGCGAAAATCATATTATTTTTAATGATGTTTTTATTATATTACACCCTTAAGGCCTCATGTTCTGCCTACCATTTTAGAACATGCCCATAGCGCAATATTGATAGGATATAAAGACTGCCCCAGAAAGTATGGACGCACTCAGATTTTAGTATAAATAAAACACAAATGTTAGAAACTTAGTTTTTCTTCGACATATTGTTAACATAAGATTAGTACAACAGCCCGGTGTTCTCAATTTCTGCTATCTATCGATTGTATGCAAGCTGGCGCACCTTCTTGCGAACGTTCTTCATGAGGTTCAGCACAGACTTCTTAGCGACGAGTCTAGACACTTTTTTCCAGTCCTTTTCAAATTGTTGAATGGTTTCTGCTGGAGAGACATGTTTCCTAAGATGTGCCTTCGTCAATGCCCTAAATTCTTCAATAGGGCGAATTTCCGGGCAATTAGGGGGATTCATGTCCTTTGGAACGAATGTTATATCTTTTGAGGTATACCACTCTACCGTTAGTTTCGCGTAATGGCATGACGCTAAATCCGGCCAGAAGACAACAGGATCGTTGTGGCTACGAATCATGGGTAGAAGCCGTTTTTTTAAACACTCCTTGATGTAAATTTCGCTGTTCATTGAAGCAGTTGTAATGAACGGTTGCGAAATTTTACCGCAGCCACAGATAGCTTGCCAGACCATAGCCTTTTTACCAAATTTTTCGACTCGAACGGATGTTTCAGACTTGTCTAATACTTGCCCTTCTCACGCCGTATAATACTGTGGCCCCGGCAAGGATTTATAGTCGAATTTAACGTATGTTTCATCGTCCATTATTATGCACTTCGAATTCCCAGCAAGCATCGTATCGTACAGCTTTCGCACTCTGGGCCTGATCGATGCTTCTTGTTTTGGGGTTCGTTTTGGCTGCTTCTGCTTCTTATATGTTCGCAGATTCAAACGTTCTTTTGCGCGATGAACGTTTGATTTCGACGTGCCAACTTTTTTGGCCACATCCCGTTCGGATACCTCTTTCTTTTGCTCGAACGCCTTCATTATACATTTATCCAAACGAGGACTGGCAGGACCTTTTTTTCGACCTGTTTTCGGTTTATCCTCAAAAGAGTTATCCTCACTGAATTTCCTGATCGCTGTTCGCACGGCTTTCTCACTAACACCTTCGATTTTTGCTAACTTTCTTAATGACAATCCGGGTTCTGTACACCATTTGTGCACAATTTTTCGCCGTTGTTCTGCTGAAAGGCCACGCATTTTGTAAAAACACTGCTAGAAAAAATATGCTACTGCACAGGTGCTGAGAGACAAAAGTAAACAACGGGACGCAGCCAAAAAAAAGGACCAAATATAAAGTATTGTGAAATGGCAGCGGTTTCTGACTGCGTCCATACTTTCTGGGGCAGTCTTTAGATGTGCGTTCTAGTGTAGTTTAGCATCTAGGATTACGCCAACAGAGACGCTGCATTTTTGTTCCTTTTCCCCAAAATGTAAATACTTCAGATGCTGTTTCTTTTTTTTTTTTTTGTAAAGGCGACAATTGTTTTTGAGGGGTTTATGCTCAGATCTGCTTTGACACACTTTGATTGTGTAAGGTTTAAGATCATTTGCATGCAAAGCCTACGACTTTGAAATCTTTTGCCTCTAAGGGCCTGATCACGAACGTCACTTCACGGTGAAAACGAAGTAATAAAATGCCAAGTTTACACTTCGGATGAACTCTTCCATACTTCCTCACTCACGCAGTGTTCGTAATAAGGTTGTACTCACTACATTTTGTGTCGTGTAAACCGTAATAAGGCCCGAGAATAAGAGTTGAAATCATAAGTAGTGCTGTTTCACCTTCAACCAGAAAGCAGTAAATTAAAATTAAAAAGTGAATAGAACAAAGATTACCCAGCTTACCTTTTGCCATGCTGCAATGGAACGTGTTGGAGGACCCAAGCTGTTCAGCGAATCTTTGAGTGTCAACCACAGCGCAGTTAACGTTACCCGAGGAATGTTCGTTGATTAACAAAAAATAGAAATATAATTAAAAACGAACTTACTCCATTTTCCGTTATTCTCCTTCCATTCATCTTCCAAAACACAAGTGTCTAAAAACTACGGCATGTGTACACTTTTTCTGGGCCATGGCAATCATAATAACACCGAGTTCATTCGTGTTGCCAAGTTTACACTTCAGATGAACTCTTCCACATTTTCTCACTCACGTAGTGTACGTAATAAAGTTGTACTCACTTCATTTCGTTTTCACCGTGAAGTGGCGTTCGTGATCAGGCCCTAAGCCTCTTAGAAGGTCACCAACCACTAGTGACCAAAGAAGAGGTGATAGAACTTCTCCTTGCGGGCGACCTTCTGTTGCAATCACAGCTCAGCCCAGTTTCGGGGTGATTTGCCTATGTGTGAGCATGCTATGCATCCATTCGACTATACGCTCATCGCACACGCACACGCATTGTTAACGTACATATTTTATATAATTCCGAATGATCCAAAAAAATATCCAGCTTCCGATGTTATTTCGAAACCATCAAAATTTGAAGTATTTGCTTTTAGTAAAACGTTATTGTGTCCTTAAAAAGGACGGATAGTTTACGCGGTCTTGTAGAAGCAGCTGAAGGTGGTTCATTCATGTCCCATTCTTGTCCCCACACAATTATTTTGCATAAGAAAGACTGTTGACTGCTCGCTGGCTGGAACAAGACTATGCAGTAGAAATCGTGAATTGGATCTTTCATGTCCACCTGAGTAGCAAACGGGCAGAGCTTAAATTGCAATATTTTCTAATTGGTCAATGTACGTAGAACAAACACTGCATGTGGATTTTCGACGAACGAACGATTTGTGTGATATCAACATGAGTAATGACTGTTGACCGCTCGCTGGCGAGAGCGAGATTGTGTAATAGGAAATGATGATGATGATTTCATTCAATTGATTAATGATTATTAGACTATAGGCTGCAAGCCCGTTATCCTTCATAAATGCTAAACATCGAAACAAAGGAATAAAACTCAGCTTAAAAACATAACATGGAAACATAAAAAAACACATATCTACTTATACATTTAGTTATACTCTCAAAAATAATCTTAGCCTAAGTCGAATTTCTTCTGGTGTCATATTTATAGAAAACACTTTCTGCAGCATGTTAAGGGCACGCATGAATCTAGCTGTAGGTTCATGCTGGGTACCTCAGGGGACCTCAGGAGTGGATCAAACACTCTCCGGCGGCGAAGAGAAACGGGGCAGGTATTTAAATTGATCCGTTCGTAGAGACACGAACTTCTTGTCCGTCCGCTCAACAATTTACAGAAGAATGTGATATCCGCGATTCTGTATCTGCTGCTGACAGTATCCAGATCTACCAAACAGTAGAGATCTTCGTATGCTGGCAGGTGTTCTTCTCTCCATGCTAGATTCCTCAACGCAAACTTCAGGAACTTTTTTGTACATTCTCTAGTCTTTGGGTATGCAGATCGTATTGAAGAATATAAATAGTTGCAACGCTTCCTTGACTATTCGTTCTAGGTGGAAGTTAAACGTGAGGGATTGATCCTTCGTCACGCCTAAGTCTCGAACATACTCTACTCGTTGTAGATCCGTATCTCCCAGCCTATAGTCAAAAGTTATCGGCTGAGTTCTCCTGGTATAAATAATAACAGAGCATTTGCTGGCGCTTACACTTACACTGAAGACGATGGCAATCATCGTTGTGTTTCACGGGCAGGAAAATCTTCACATCATCCTCGTATATAAGCACTATTGCGTTGGTCAAATATGATGGTAATTTATTCATGACCATGACCAACAGAATAGGCCCCAAATGACTACCTTGCGGAACTCTAGAATAAACACCAAAGATCCTGATTACGACATACTGGTACGACACGGAAAACAGACATGATCAGGAAATGATTTACATCATTTACATCCCTGAGTAAGGAAGGATGACACCTTCCTGAAACGGCGTGTGGGCTAATAGTGCGGTTGCTCCCGTCCTGGTAATAACTTGGCAAGTTTTCGGGTACGTTAGATGCTCGTCTAGGCTCAGGCACTAGGTACTAGGCATCAGATGTCACATTCCCGACTTACGCTGATCCGGCTCTGAACACGGTTCCCATGAAGGACCGTGGCAACCCGTGCATAGCCTCACTGCTTACATAGATAACCATGGGTTCCCGATAGCGCCTATGTACAACGAGCGGAGATAGCCGGCCGGATTTGGGACCCAGACTGTCGATAACCAGACAGAAAAACGTAAAACACAGAAAGAGAAGAAGAATAACGTGGAACAGGAAAAGAAGAAACCCGGGCCTCGAGTGGATCGAAGCAAGGGCGATGCCCAGATCGCTGAAGTATCAGCAGGGGCGTCGTACGCAGCAATCCTTCGGAAAGTGAGAGATGATCCGGAGTTGCAGACATTGGGCGAAAATGTCGTGAAAACCAGGCGCACACAGAAACGCGAGATGCTTAAGAAAGATCCAGCGGTGAAGAGCTCTGCTTTCGAACAACTCATAGAGAAGTCGTTAGGCGAGGAGGCGAAAGTGAGAGCTCTCTCCCAAGAGTCAACCATCGAGTGCCGGTATCTGGACGAGATCACGACTGTTGAGGAACTGAAAACTGCCTTGCACTCACAATGTAACCTTGGTGGTGTGCCGATGACAATCCGTTTAAAAAAGTCGTACGGTGGGACACAAACGGTCTCGATACGGCTCTCGAGAGAAGGTGCGAATAAATCGGTAGAGAAAGTGGGTAAAGTAAAAGTGGGGTGGACCGTGTGCCCGTTGAAAGCTACCCTTGTATGACCAAGCAAATGGCAGACAAAATTAGATTGATTTTGCTAGAGATTGAACTTCTTCAAATCATTCGCCTATAGCCTTGAGAAAAGCCAATTTGGAAAACTAAACTTAAATTCTCAACTCCCGGTCTTGAGGCAGGCCTGCTGGACACCCATGCCGCCGTCGACTGGTTGGTAGATGATTGATGAATCGTGAATGTGTGTGATATAAATCGCGATTGCTTTCTTATATACCCAATAAGTTGCCAAAGAGCGGATTTGCAATATTTTCTATCTCCACAGTGTCCGTAGAACTAACACAGTATATGCACTCGAAGCAATCGATTCATGTGCACCTGATTCGGAGTGGTATGTAAAATTGTGTTATCAATTATAAAACTGTTTCGAACAAAACGTGACATGTTTTCTGATTGAACTCTCTTACTTAAAGGCGTAGTCAAAAAAATATTTATTTTTTTGCGACTAAACGAATTTACATACAAAATTCTCATTTTTGAGTCATTTTGTTGGCAAAAAGTTAATTCGTATTGTTTGTGATTTATCTTTTTTTACATCAATAAGAGCAAACATGCTTCATAGATTATGTTCTTTAAAAAAAATAGGCTAAACGGCTAAACGAATGGCCACCACTGTAGAAAAACCATCGGCGAGCCCCTCTCAGGCAGATACCAATGTGTTGCACTTTGAGTACACAAGCCAGCGGGTACAATCCGGGGATCACAGAAGAAATAAAAAAACGAGTCCGCTGCAGTACCTACTCTTTTACATAACGAGATTATAAATTTCTGCCTATCTGAACCGTCTCGCTTGTTGCAAACGAATGTGTGCAGTATCTGTGTTGGCGGGGTGGAGGAGGCCTGCCGGGGGCGGTAAAAAATAGTCACAAGGAAAATAACAATTACCAGCAAGGTGACAAATGAAGTGTAATTAGACGGCGTGTGTATACACTACAACTCGGCGTTGATTGTGAGCCCGGACTAGCCCCATGAGAAACCGATCTCTTCGGTGCTGCGACTATGGTGGTGATGGTGAATTTTTTCGCGATTGTCAAACGTGAGCGGGTGGTGAATTTTTATTCCATTTCGTTGCGTTATCAGCGATGGAAGGTTTCCGCGAAACGATTTCAGTCGCGCGTAGTTTGAAAATTTCGGGATGATTAATCGTGACGGGTTTGATATCTTATCGGCAGCAGATGTCAGAAAATAAAAGTCCGCGGAAAGTGGTTGTGTCGAACGTTGTAAAACCAGTAGTTTCACCATTTCAACGGGCGTCGATAAGAGGCTAGTTTTTCACTATTGGCGCGTGTTCTAGTTCAGTGTTGTGGGTTGACAGCTTCAAGGTGTTTACATTCGATGTAAATTGAAACCCACGGCCGCGGAGTGTTTCGATAGCAGCCCAGCTGTGTTGTTGTGGTGATGGTGAATTGAAGGTGATTCTTGTTTGCGTTTCGTGTGTACTGTTATTCTGTGTCATTCGCAACGGGGAAGTTTTTTTTTCTCTCCTTCTCCATGCGTTTATCTATAAGGCATGGTGAAATGATATGTGGCCTGGTCCGTTGCTGCATATCGCCCGAAGTGGACTCGTCGGGTAGATTATGTATGGCATCGACTTTCCATACGTGTTACCGATTCGACAGCTTCGTTAGCTGCTAAGTAGCGCCATGTGCACTTTCGTGATCTCGCCCCGAGACCACTTCCGTGAAATCTCCAGCTTGGGCAAACACTTTTTCCATGCCAACAACAGGCACAGGCAGTGTGCAGTTCTTGATTAGTCACGCTCCTAAATTGCATGCGAGTCTGACCGGCAAACGCACGCAACCAGCTCTCTCGGAGCGGGTATCATCGTGAACTACCCACTGCCACCCAATCGAAAGGGTAGTCTAATGACCCACAGTCTCTCTTCCCACAGTCGATGCTGATAAGTCAAGCGGTGATGAATCACACCAGCTGTAATTGGATTTCTCGTTTGCATCGTTGCCAGTCCTCGTCGGTTGGTGCCCAACTGGTTCAGGATCTGGCGTGGCGACAGACTAGACGGCTTGTATCATTTTCCGGGAATCTTCGGTCCAGTTTACAACGGTAGCGTAATAGACGCTAATGATAATGATAGAGACGTCTTTTAAAGAGCTGTTTGTTGGCGTGATAACGTCTCGCTTCCTTCTTCGTTTCGGTTTTTTTTTATTAGACGCGAGCAGAGTCGGGCGGTCCAGCTCCTATTGTCGCCTTGGGGCTGTCGTCTGCCGGGGTCCGAATGACACCCAGAGCCCTGGATTGAAACATCTACCCTTGCTGATTTGTAGCGCCAGGGCCAGTTTCGAGTTAGCAAGCGCTCGCATGTGTGTGTGTGTGTGTGTGTGTTTGTGATAGCAGGTAATCAACTTCGAAGGTGATTTATTTAATGCCTAAGCATAGCCAGCAATTTGCATCTGCTTAACTGAGAGAGTGAAGTAGGAGATGGCTTGGGAAAATGCCCCGTCGCTCGTGGCTGTCACCATTAAATGGTTGTTTTGATAACATGAGGCTGGAAATTGCATGTTTTAAACCGCTATCAAACTATTTCACAGTCTAGGTTATACGAGAGTTTCCATTTCGCTTCCGGCAGATCTAATTTAGTGTTTTTTTTTGTTCTCTTTTCGTTTTCTCTCTTTAGGTAAGGATCCTATTTTCGATGCTGCCACGGATCGCGGGAACCCTGGTAATTAATAAGTGCAAGTACTAAAAACCCATTATCTTCAAAAAGTTATTGCCCCCGAAAATCTGTATTGACCAAACTGCTGCGAAGAGAAATCGGGTGGATGTATAAATATAGGGGAAGGTGGGATGAAACCGTCACCCCAAGCGAAGCAGTTGAATGTTTATAATATGGAGCAATTCCATGCCTAATCAGCCGACAGACAGCAAATTTTAACGCGACCCTCTGAGATTTTATTGAAACTTGATACATATGATGGAAAGCTACCCAAAATCTCAATTTTTGTTATCCAATTTAAATTACAACATATTTTTCAATAGGGCGTATTCAAAATCAATTATCTTTCTTTCAATCAATCGTAACTCAAAACCCAGATGTCTCAATCAAATATGATGTTTAACAAAATTGATGAATTATTTGTGAAAAACACTATTTTAAACTGGTAAAACTAGAAAAAAAATTACTCTAGAATTGAATTAATTATTTAAAAAAAATATATATCTGGAAATCTCAAAAATATATCTCACTCGTAAACTCGTCGCTTATTTCTACCTGAACGTAGTTCTCAAAAGTTTTTTTTGTGAGCTTTTCTAAATTCATAAACTTACTATTTAACCACAGCAGTAAAACTCCATACAATTTACTGACTAAAAAGTGTCCACATTTTCAATCCTTGTTTTCATGAAGAATAAAAATTTTTCAGGCATACTTGATTTGAGAGTGTATCGATTTCTAGCTCTCTTCACGCAAGGTCTTTACGTGAAGTTGGGAAGGTTTATATAAACATGTTCATAATTACATTAGTTTATTCAAATATTATTATTGTCTTTATATTAACTATTCAGTGAAATTTTATCAAAATTTGAAAGAAAAATTAAAAAAGAAATGTGTTTTTCTATAATTTTTCAGATATGGTTATCAAAAATCCATGATTACCTTTACTTTAATCAAAATATATTATTGAATATTGACCCGCAAAAACTGATTTTAATTATTGATTGTAGTCGTTTTTATTATTGTATTGGCTTTGGACTAGAGGGCGCTATAAAATGGCTTTTTACGGAGTGTGTTCGAAACTGAAAAAAATGATATTTATTCAGAAATCATATTTTTATGTTGTTTTTTGAGCGTACATACATTACTAATTCGTATAATTATTTAATAATTCAATTTATTGTGTTTACCATGATGATGCGTGTTTATCATGATGATGCTAACATCAATAACATTATATACAGTAATTCATATTTAATGCGACATGCCGATGCATTACTCAGTGTCACATTGGAGGCGATTTTGACCTGTAATTGGACATTGGCGATGATAGTGGTACAGTGTAGGCGTCTGGTGGCGACTTTCAATGTGGGGGCACAATTTGGGCCCTGAACTCGATGTTTACAAAAATGTCCAATTAGGCCACGGTGATACTGCCTGCAGCTTCTTACGAAAATAAGGCTGCACGGAACGCATACAATCGTGAGAAGTAAACAACTACATATAATTGTGTTGGTGTGGTTACATTACTTCGTTCGAATTCGTCAACTTCTATCGAACAAAATTGTTTGTTTCTCTTCGTCAGTTATCGCACAATCAAGTTTTCGTGCGTACTCCGATCCAGTGTCACCTCGGCCTTTAGACGTGAAAATGTCCAATTAAGCGTGTCGCATTACAGGTCTGTCCAATTAGCAAAATGTCGCATTAAATGTAACTATGCGAACCTCCCACCTTATATATGATATCTCCCACCGTTTTAGAGACATCTCAACATTCTGTTCAATTTTTAGAGCGTAAACCATCTGTCAATTTTTTCACTGTTTACATTTTCACACCACAAATCGATGCCACTTTTTTCCCTCGAGTTCCACTTCTCTTCTCTGATTTAACTGTTGAATATGGTGGAGAATATTCTCTAGATGTGGCGTCCAGTTCTTCTTGCATTTGTAGATTGTTCAATTTTATGTAAGCACTCGAAATATTTTATAAACACTGTTGCACGGCACGCACTTAAAAATAATGAACAAGATTTTAATCTGAAAATCCGTACACAAGCTAGTGAGATATAAGACTGAAGAATACAAGCCAAGAACTAGGACTTCACCATCTGCTGGTCAAGCCGGAACTCTCACGTAATCCCTGAAGTGAAAATCCGGAAGATTATCAAATTGAAAACAGAAACAAAGCGGCATCAGATGAATAAGGCGACTGTTGCAACAGTTCGCACTTGTCGCAATTATTTTTTTTTACTTGTAAACCAACGCTTTTCCCCTCAACTTTTTACATTCAGCTGGACCAGAAGGTTACAAAAAATAATCTGAGATTATTGATCCAGATTTTGACGCAGGTCTACGTCCAACAGAAATATATGGGAGAGAGTAAAACGAACATCTAAACACGGAACATGCAGGATAGAATGAAAGATTTCGGATGCTTATAACTCTAGAATTTCATAATAGGTCGCAAAGATGTTTACATCAATTTATGGGAAATATTTCTTCGCATCTATCACATTAAATAAAATTTCATTTGTTTAGAGATAAACAATTGAATAATTGTGAAGTGTCAAGCATTATCTAAACTCGCTAGATCCCACGTTTCGTTTGGTCCGATTTGTGCTCCTCTAATCAGTCTTCAGAATGCAACCCGGTGCTGATATGTGACAAGATTTTTGTACCCAGTTGAGCTCCCACTCCTTGTGTACACATGTGCTCTGGCGAACGAGCACGCTCCGAAACACAGATGAAATGTTTTGTTGTCAGCGCCGTTTTTTGCGCCCAGTTTTACGCTGAGTTTTACGCTGAATTTTGCCCCGTATTTCTATACTGCGCTCTTGAATCTGGATTGCTCTCTCTGTTGAGATATTTTTTTTTTCATACAATCGTATACGGCTCGCAAGGAAGCGCGCTATTATGCTTTGCTTTTGTGCTTTGCTTAGAGCGAGCGAAGACAAAGCGGGCGCTAGAATTTGATGTGTATGTGTGTGTGTGTGTGTGTGTGTTTTTTTTTTTTTTAAGAGGTGAGGAACGCTCTACCAGCCTTACCTGGGAAGGATTTACCCAGACGTCGAGTGGGGATCGCACCCACAAAAACCAAGCCCTCTACTCGTTGCCTTATTCCCCCTGGGACCACATCTAGGCGACTACTTCAGGGGGCGGCTGTGCTCATGCACTTCTCGAGTTTTCAACGCTAACTAGCGTTGTCCTTCCCTTTTTCTCAATATTTTTTCTCTTTATTCGTTATTAATTCCACTGCGCTGATGTCCTCTTCGCAGGCATCCATTTACCCGTCGAGACGTGAACCGATTAGGAATTGCCCTCCAACTTGACGCGCAACCCGTCACAGCCACCCTCGCGGGGTTTCTCACCTGTCGAGACGTGAACCGATTAGGAAGCGCCCTCCAACTTGACGCGCGCCCCGTCACAGTGACCCTCGCAGGATTTCTCTTCCCAGCGGAGCGCCGATTAGGTAGTGCCCTCCAACATGACGCGCACTCCGTCACAGCTACTCTCGTGGGGTATGCACCATTTTGATCATGGCTTCATCCTTGATGCTCGTTCCTTCGAAATGTTCGCGGTGTTCCTCCATCCAGGCCACGATCAGGCGTTGTCAGGCAGGCCTTTTGCTGTTCTCCGCGGCAGTATCCGTTTACCTGTCGAGACGTGCACCGATTAGGAAGCGCCCTCCAACTTGACGCGCGCCCCGTCACAGTGACCCTCGCAGGATTTCTCTTCCCAGCGGAGAGCCGATTAGGTGGTGCCTTCCAACACAACGCGCACCCCGTCACAGCTACTCTCGTGAGGTACCATCTCTTGCAACAGCCGTCGCCGTTGTTCACCTTTCACCGTCGGACGTTGTCAGCACTTTGGTCAGCCCTCCACCTTCGCTGCAGCTCCGACATGATTTGTGTGATTGCACTGTTCACGGCATTCCAGATCATCTCGTCGCGACACATCTCCTCCACAATATTCCCGACATGAAGTGCAGGCAGCCCCTCGCGCCTTTCGGTGAACCTGGGACAGACAAAAACGACGTGCTCCGGTGTTTCCTCCATATCTCCACACTCCGGACAGAGGGGTGAAACTGCGTGCCCGAACCGGTGTAGATATTGCCTGAAACAGCCATGTCCAGACAGAAACTGCGTCAAGTAAAAGTTAACTTCACCGTGTTTCCTGTTCAACCAGGTCGAAAGTACCGGTATCAGTCTGTAGGTCCATCTACCATTTTCTGCCGTATCCCATTCATACTGCCATTTGTCCAAAGACTCCGCTCTCATCAATTTCCGGATACCTCTGCTTTCCCGTCGCTTGTAGCACTCGCTATCTTCCGCCAGAGTGATGCAGATGGGAATCATTCCGGCGATTACACACACAGCTTCTGTCGAAATGGTCCTATAAGCACTTACGACTCGCATGGCCATGAGTCGGAATGTGCTGTTCAGCTTCCTCCGATTTCGGTGGGTTTCCAGAGCCGCCAACCAGGCAGGGCCACCATACCTCAGTATCGACGAAGATACACTTGCCAAGAGACGCCTCTTGCTGCTGCTTGGGCCAAAGCTATTTGGCATGATCCTCGCCACCACGTTGATGGCCTTTGACGCCTTCCCACATGCATAGTCGACGTGCTGGTTGAAGTTCAGCCGGTCGTCGATCATGACTCCGATGGTATGTCCTCCGACCGATACCTCTGCCCGAAACACTGCCTTACGATTGCTCACTAACAGCACCTCGGTTTTGTGATGTGCCATCTGGAGCTTTACGCTGTCCATCCAACTACCGATCATGTCTACAGCCTCAGTCGCCAACATTTCCACCTCCTGAAGCGTCTCGCCGATTACCGTTGTTACGATGTCGTCCGCGAAGCCCACGATCTCCACACCTCTGGGTAGCTTCAGCCTTAGAACACCGTCGTACATCGTGTTCCAAAGCGTGGGACCTAGGATGGAACCTTGTGGAACTCCCGCCGAGATATTCTTCAGTATCTGTCCCCTGTCTGTGTTGTATACCAGGATCCGATTCTGGAAATAACTCCTCAGTATCCTGTACAGGTAGCCAGGTACCTTCAATCTGTGTAGCGCCTCGGCGATGACCTCCCAGCTGGCACTATTGAAGGCGTTCTTCACGTCAATCAAAATCACCGCGCAGTAACGGTCGCCTCTTCGTTTTTGTTTAAGCGAGACCTGAGCTTTTTCGATAACTGTCCGAATAGCGTCCACTGTCGATTTTCCTTTCCGGAACCCGAACTGCATTTTCGACAATCCGTGGTCATCCTCCGTGCATTTCACCAATCTGTTGAGAATAACCCTCTCCAAGAGCTTTCCCAAAGTATCCAACAAATAAATAGGCCTATACGACGCTGGATCTCCAGGTGGCTTTCCTGGTTTCGGGAGCAGCACCAACTTTTGTATCTTCCATTCCGCAGGGAATAGACCGTCATCCAGGCATTTCTGCAGCACCACCCTGAACATGTCGGGGAAAGCAAGGATCGCCGATTTCAGGGCCACATTGGGGATTCCGTCGGGGCCGGGTGCTTTTTTCAACTTTAGACCTTTTGCCACCGCGATGAGTTCTTCGTTGGTGACTTGTGCGTTCTCTGCTTCGTCCTCACCGTACAGTATGGGTGGCCACGTCGGTGGGTCGTGCTGCGGAAAGAGTCCATTCACAATGACCTCGAGTTTTTCCGGACATAATTCCATGGGAATCGTTGAACTACGGAATTTCGCCATCACGATTCGATATGCTTCACCCCAAGGATTTGCGTCGACGTCTCGACACAGCTCCCTATAGCAGTTCGATTTGCTCCTACGTATCTCTCGTTTCAAGGCGGCTCTGGTCGCTCGGAAAGACGCGCGGTGCTCCTCTCTCTCTACATCGGTTCGTGCCCTCTGGACTCTTCTTCTGGCTCGTACACAGTTAGCGCGGAGGATGCTGAGTGTCTCGTACCACCAGTAGGCTGGACGTCGTTCATTCGTCGGGTTCAGTCTTCTCGGCATCGCTGTATCGCATGCCCTCATCAATGTTCCTGTCAGCCCGTCGGCGCTCAGATTACGAGTTCTGCTGTCTATGCGTAGTGCTTCGACGAAAAGCTCCTTGTCAAAAACCTTTGTCCTCCACTTCCGCTCAAAGGTTCTTGTATTCCGTACCGCTGCGGGATTCCGTTGGCCGACACTATACAGGATTGCCTGGTGGTCGCTGTGTGTGTATCCCTCCGACACTCTCCATTTCGTGTTTGCCGCCAGTGATGGACTGCAGAAAGTTACATCGATGATGGATTCGCGGCCGTCCCTTCGAAAGGTGCTGCTAGTGCCTTCGTTCAGAAGTGTGACGTCTAGTTTTGCGAAGGCTTCTAGTAGGCTGTACCCCCTGGCGTTGGTGCATCTGCTTCCCCACTCCTCAGCCCAGGCGTTGAAGTCTCCTCCGATGATGACTGGTTTGCGGCCGCTGACCTTATCCGTGAGTACGTCCAACATCTCGTGAAACTGCTCCGCTGACCATCTTGGGGGTGCATAGCAACTACACATGAAGATTCCGTTGATTTTGACGATCACGAAACCTTCCTGTGAGCTTTCCACCACTTCTTGGATGGGGTACCTTCCCATCACTAGTATTGCAGCCATCCCTGCTTTATCCACCACCCAGTTTCCGTTATCGCGAGGAACTCGGTACGGTTCTGCGATCATTGCAACGTCGCATTTAGTTTCAGTTGTTGACTGCCACAACAATTGCTGTGCTATGTCGCAATGATTGAGGTTGAGCTGGGTAACCTCCATTACTGCGAACCCGCAATCGCCTTTTTGTACGCCGGACATTTGAAGCTACCTGTGACGTGGTCGTTTCCGTCCTCCTCGCACAACATGCACCTCGGTTGCTTTGTGCAGTCTTTAGCAACGTGACCTTCCGTCCGGCACTTCCTACACAATTTCGATCTGTCAGGACCACCGCAATTTTTCGCCTGGTGACCGAAGCCCATGCATTGAAAGCATCTCTCCATTTGCTTGGCCATACGAGGGGTAGCTTTCATCGGGCACACGGATCACCCCACTTTTATTTTACCCTTCTCCACCAGTTTATTCGCAGCTTGTTTCGAGAGCCGTATCGAGGCCGTTTGTGTCCCACCGTACGCCTTTCTCAGCCGGATTGTCATTGGCACATCGCCAAGGTCACATTGTGACTGTAACGCAGTTCTCAATTCCTCAACAGTCGTGATCTCATCCAGATACCGGCACTCGATGGTTGATTCCTGAGAGAGAGCTCTCACCTTCGCCTCCTCCCCTAATGACTTCTCAATGAGTTGTTTGAAAGCAGAGCTCTTAACCGCTGGATCTTTTTTAAGCTCGAAGAGCATCTCGCCTTTCTGCGTGCGCCTAGTTTTCACGACGTTCTCGCCCAGTGTCTGCAACTCCGGATCGTCTCTCACTTTCCGAAGGATAGCTGCATACGATACTCCTGCTGACACTTCAACGATCAAAGTATCGCCCTTGATTCGCTCCACTCGAGGTTCGAGTTTCTTCTTTTCCTGCTCAACTTTTTTCTTCTTCTCCTTCTGTTTTTTGCGTTTTTCTGCCTGGTTATCGACAGTACGCCATTCACTGCTTTCACCTCCTTTCGCGTTACTCAGATCGTTGTTGGCCTTTTTCAGCTCTTCTTCTTCTCCTGGGGTGTCCCTCCTTCTCTTGTCCGATCGTGTGTTCAGAGGACCCTTCGGCGTCTCAAGTATCTCGACGGGTTTCTCCTTCGCCTCGAGCAGAGCCTTTTCAGCACCCTCTGCTCTCATCTGCAGCTCCTTATGCTCGCGTTCAGCAACCATGACGGCTGATCTGATGCTCGTCACCAGATGTTTTATTTTTAAGTGGACATTGTTTTTGTCCTTCACGAACTCGTAAAGTTCGTTGACCTTTTTCCTAACGTCCGTGATGCTGAGCCTCCCAAGTTGCCCTTCTTGGGATGCGCTTGAGGTCAGCGTAAACAACTGGCTCTGTACGGAGCCAAGATCTCCTTGGAATGCTTGGGCAGCAAACACTTCTTGTGGTTTTGTGTTGCTTGTACTCGTTGTGGCTACTCGAGTGACAGGTGACCTCAGCATTCGTCCGCTTCTCGCGAACACATTCTCCTCTCCATCGTTTGTTGGTGTGTTATTGCAACTATTCATATTTTTCTGGGTCCCAACTTCGGGCCGCTATCTCCGCTCGTTGTACATAGTCGCTATCAGTGATCCCATGGTTATCTATGCAAGCAGTGAGGCCATGCAGGGGTTGACACGGTCCTTCATGGGGACCGTGTTCAGAGCCAGATCAGCGCAAGTCAGGAATGTGACATCTGACGCCTAGTACCTAGTGCCTGGGCCTAGACGAGCATCGAACGTACCCGAAGACTTGCCAAGTTATTACCGGGACGGGGGCAACCGCACTATTAGCCCAAACGCCATTTCAGGACGGTGTCACCCTTCCTTACTCAGGGAACAGGATAGTACGACTGTCAGCCTTTAGCGTCGTGTTGAAATCGTTTCCGTATCGTGTCCGTTTTCTATGTCGTAACCAGTATGTCGTAATCAGGATCTTACTGGCGTCAATCCTGATGTGCTTGGCACTCCTTTCGTGGCTCCTGTACACGGTATTTCCCCCGTGCAATCTCCAATAGGCTTTACCGCGCCCTTACTCGCGTTGTCACCCGATTAGTCGCCTCATACGACAGGGACAGGGACCAAGACCCGAAGTGCTATTCTAGGCCGGCAACTCCACGGCGCTGTGTGTGTGTGTGTGTGTGTGTGTGTATGTGTATAGAATGAGGCGCGCATCACACAAGTGAGAAGAGATGTTTACCATCTGAATTCTGCGCCGGGTACATTTTGCGCTGTCGTGTTAATGAATTTTGTGCACTTCACACCAAGTGAGAATACGAGTTCAATTTGAACGCGCGCTGATAAAAATTGAACTCAAGCGCAGCGCTGCGTTTGTTTTCTGAAGACTGCCTCTAATTTTACCGACAACCAGAGTAACAGCGGAATACAATTTGCATACAAGCATACACACAGACCAGAAATCGGCATGACAAGCACATGCAAACTGCAGGCAGTTTTGTACTCGCTTACATGTGTGCAGACCATTTGTGTGTGTATGTAGTTGAGATCAAGGATATAATTATTTCGAGCATGAAGTTTGGTCACGTAAAAATTTTGCAATAGAAGGGCTTCCATATCGGCTCGTGATATAACGAACGGCTCTTTAACGGTCCCCATGTGGAGTATCAAAAGTATTAAATTTAAGAATTTCTGGCAATCTCTGTCCTACGTTATGTGCCCGTTCTGGCCCCTTGTCGCAGACCCTCCCACTTTTTTGTTCCATTTGATCTCAGTGGATGTTTTGGTCTTTTCCTGAATTTTGGTATGTTTATTCGATGTTCGTTCAATCTTTTTTTCGCTGTAGCACTCTATCCAGTTTCAAATCATTCAAATCTGGACGCGCCGATCTTATAAAATTCAGTGATTTAAAAACAATAATCAATCTTAACTTTTCCTTTCATGTGATGATGTGTGATCTAATTTTAGTGGATTATTTCACAGAAAAAAAGATACCATTTTGACGATTAAATTTTTTTTTATATCATACAGCCATTCCATGTCAAACCGATTTAGTGGTTCTCAGATGTTCGTGGGAAGTGGAAATTTTGTTCTTTGTCGCAAACCATTAGACCCCTATTTTTTTAATTTTTTTTTTAGGGTGACCATTTCCATTTTAGGGTGGTCCGAAAAATCTAATTTTTCCACTTTTTTCAAAAAAATTACTTTTTTCAAAAATTCATAACTTTTGAACTACTGAGCCGATTTGAATGATCGACATATCAAATTAAAGCCAATGGGCTAGTCTTGTTTGAAAAAATATTACACTCTGAGTGGAAATGGATTTTGTTTTCGTAATTATTGATTATATTTGTTTTTTATAGCTTACATCGTTTCGGGACCAATGGCGCACTATTTTTTTATATTTTTTCCTGAAAGCTGAGGTTTTTTCACATAATATATCGGAATACCAGAGAGGTGTTATTTTTCGTTTTTAAATTATGATTTTTCAAAGTTAACATGTTTTCAGTTTTCGTTCAATATTTCTATGCGACTAGACTGGATGTATGTGACTATAATCCATTTAATTTGCAAGTGTGTTATTTTTTCAAAAAAAGGCTTTAATTTGATATGTCGATCATCTGAATCGGTCCAGTAGCTCCAAAGTAATAATTTTTTGAAAAATGTCATTTTTGGGAAAAAAGGGAAACATTATTATTTGAACCATCGGGTAACTTTGAAAAATCATAACACAAAAACGAAAAAAACGCCTCCCTGGTTTCGAAATATGTTATGTGGAAAATTCTCAGCTTTCCATAAAAAATATAAAAAAATATAGCGCCCTTGGTCCCGAGACCATGAAAACTATAAAAAACAAATACATTCAATAATGACAAATCCAATACCTGAAACTTTTGCAAGCGTAACATTTTTCCAAGAATGACTAGCTTATAAGCTTTAATTTGATATGTCGACCGTCTAAATCGGTTCAGTAGTCCACAAGTTATGAATTTTTGAAAAGTGTCATTTTTGGAAAAAAGGGGAAAAAGTCGATATTTCTGATCACCCTAAAATGAAAATGTGCAACCTAACAAAAAAATAAAAAAATACGTGTCTAATAGTTTGCGATAAAGAACGAAACTACCACTTTTGACGAAAATCTGAGAACCACTATATCGGTTTGGCATGGAATGGCTGTATAGTGACTTTCAACACTTTTTGGTTGGTTCGTCACTTTTACTTCCATTTTTGGAAGAATGTCGGGAGTGAGAATTGAACTCGTGATCTCTGCGTGAGAGGTATGGATGTTACCACTACGCCAGATCGCCTTCACAATGATTGAATTTGATTTTTTTTTCATCAAATTAGAAAAAAAATAAATTTAAAGGAGTATTCTAGTGTAGAGACACAAATTTCGGACGTTTTTTCGAGCTCCGTGAAAATAAAACAAAGAGAATTTTCTAAAGATTCGTTATATCACTATTTGTTCATCTATCTTTTAACAATAAAACAAAAATTGAACGGAGGAAAACTATTCATAACTAGAATAGTTACAAGCTGATGAAGTAAGGGAGTTCAAAAAAAAGTTGTACCATGGCGTACACGATTCCAGCCCTTCTGGTTATTTGAAGCAAAAAAAATCGAACAGATTCTAAATCAGATGCCGCTATCGCATGAACCTCGGACAAGTCAAAATATCTCTGTCGACAAAATGGCGGTCGTTTGAAAACTAAATGCTTCTTAAAAATAGTAAAATTTAAAAAAAAACATATTTTTAGAGGTTCATGCGATAGAGAGATGCATGCAGATTGTTTTCATATAAAGTCTGCTTCATTTAATATTGGAACACAAACAATTGCGTGTAGTTCAGTCATTTATTAACGAATTCATAATTTGTTTTTCATACAAATGTAGCATTTTCTTTACTCTTTCATAAAAAAAAATTTAAAAAATTATTCATTGCTGTTTCGAAGAAATTCTCGTACTTTTCCCGTAATACGGCACATTAGGCGGCGCACACCCTTTTCGTCCACCGTTTTGGCGATTTGATTCCACCAGTTCTTCATTTGAGTCATGTTCCTAACAAGTTTTCCCTTTGCCTTAAGCCTCCGCTTCGTGATTGCCCAGTATTTCTCTATCGGCCGGAACTGGGGGCAGTTTGGGGGGTTGAGGTCCTTCGGTATTACGCTGACCCCGTTCGTTGCGTACCATTCCATAACCGTTTTGCTGTAATGGCAGTTTGCGAGGTCCGGCCAAAACATTACTGGACGGTCGTGGGCACGAATAAACGGCAGAATCCGTTTCTGTAGGCACTCTTTTTTGTAGACTTCTGATGTCATTGTCTTGTCAGTGAGAAAGACTTTGGTTTTCTGTCCACAACTGCATATCCCCTGCCAAATCATGTACTTGCGGGCGAATTTATCCGCAAACACGAACTTAAATTTTGCAGGTACATCCCCCCGAGCCGTCGCCAAATAAAATTTTTGACCTGGGATTTGCCCAAAATCCGCCTTCACGTAGGTCTCATCGTCCATCAGAATACATCCGTCGAACTTGGTCAGCACTTGGTCGTACAGCTTTCGAGCACGGATTCTGGCCATATTGTTCTGCTTCAGCGTCCGATTTGGCTGTTTGCTGGCTCGGAATGACCTTATTCCTTCCCGAAGACGAATTCGTCGCACCGTACTGTGAGCGGCCTGGAACTTATTGGCCAAATCGCGGTCTGAAAGATTGGGATTCCTCTTGACGGCCTTGATGACTTTCCCACGCAGTTTCCGGTCGACAGTTCCACTCCGACGCTTCGAATGCGGCTTCCGAGCCGTCGTCAATGTTTCCTTGTACTGCTTGATAACACACCATACGGTATTTCTGGGCATTTTAAGCTGTTTAGCTAGCTTAGATGCCGACAACAATGGATTTTCAAGAAAACTGTGCACAATTTTATCTCTCCGTTCGGCTTCCATGGCGGTTGTTTACAAAATGCTATCGTTTGGTGTTATGACATAAATACATGGTGAAAGGTAATGAATTTCCCGACACGTGGGTGAAAAAAGTTTCCAAATCCGTCCACTAGGAGCGCCACAATGAGCAAAAGAATTTGTTCCAATATTAAATGAAGCAGACTTTAAATTCGACATGAATCGGTTCAGTAGAACTTGAGATATCGTGTACGCCAGTTTGAAAAAACAAGTTTCGCGAAAAAATGCGTTTGAAGCTCATTGTTATGGCCATACCAGGTTAGACCTTTTACCTTTTACTATAAAATTCCTAGTATTTCTAACAAAACTCAACATTATTAATATCAAATTATTTTCAGACATAATTCTCGTTCACGATGTTTCAACTTTTTGCAAATAATATGTTTCTCCGTTACTTGGAATAAATGTTTTATACAGAAAATATGATAGAATAAAGACATCCCTGAATCGAAAATTCCTTCCCCGAGTTCTGTTCTTATCAACACATCCGGCGATCCTTTTTTCGCGGGGTCTCAAGCTATCACGAAAACCTTCCCCGTCCCCAAAAACCCCTACATACCAATTTTCATGTTGATTGGTTCAGTAGTTTCCGAGTCCATAAGAATCAGACAGACAGACAGACAGACAGAAATCCATTTTTATATATATATTTAGAAGAAGATTAATAGATTGATAGGTCTCTGGCACATATCTTACAAAAACATTCTGGATGAACACTTGCCACAAACGTATTTGTTGCATGTATTGCAAGTATACATGGCTACGTTTTTGTTGCATAATTGTATTTGATAAGATTTTCGTTCGAGGTCTTTTAGTTAAGCTTTCTGTAGTACAATCCATTGCTTTGTTTGGTGGTTTCTTGGAGGAAGCTTGTTCTCTGCAGCACTTATGTTCATTGGAAAGTTATTCTGCCAATTGAAACAAGAATTGTTTTCTGGTTATGTTCTCATCACAGATCACAGTGCATTGTCTAATTGAATGCAAATATAATACTTATTGATGTCCACCATTCCATGGATGATGCATAGATTATTATAAACATTGCAATTGCCAGATCCGTCAATTTGATGGGTCTCGGTAGAAATACAGTGACTCAAATTCGTAATCGTACTCCACCATGCATATCCCTTTTTCCTTTTTGGTTTTTATCGATGGTGTGATGGATCAGAATGTTTACTTGAACATCCTAAAGATGTAGTATGTGGCAAAGTGTGAACAAAATGAGATGGAATCGAGGATTCAAGTTTTGCCAAGACATTGACCCAGAGCTCAAAACATATGAAGTTCGCACATGGTTACATTATATTTACTCAAAAGTTATTGATATTCCTCCACAATCTTCCGACATCAATCCCAGTAAAAAACTAAGGATGTTTTTTGTGTAGGAAATTGAGAAACCATTAAATTTCTAAAAATAACGATTTTAAAAACCACTTAATGAAAAAAAAAATGATAAATATACCTTCTGAATACACCAAAAAACTCGTAGATAAGGCTAGAGACAGCTAAAGATAGTTGCAATGAACAAGGGATACCATAATAATGATGGAATTAGGAAATTGGCCAACGCCTTCGAAATCGAGTAGAGATTTCAACCAGCGTGCGATTATGAGTTTGAGTCAATTTTCATACATTAGCACAAACATTCTCCATTTTTAGAGAAATAAAAACCATTATTCTGAAAACAGACAGCAAACCTTTTAACTCTCATATGACACTATAATTTTATCTAAATAGAATGTTCTGAAAGCTTGTTTTCGACTTTCAAAAGAAGGGAAAAGAGATGTGCATGTTGGAGTACGATTACGGATTTGAGTCACTGTAGGTATAGATGGTACTGATTATGGAAATTAAAGACGGTGAACAAAAATTGAATATGAATAATAAACTATCCTTACATCTCATGGAAAGTCATCGCAAAATTCTAAAACAATACATAGACATTATATAAAATTTTTGACCATGAAATTTGAAATCCGCCAAATTTACGGTTACGGTAGTTCTAGTGTTAATCAAATGATGAAAAAAATTCAAATTTATTCTCTTTTAGTACCACCAACGAAATGGTCTCTTCTTTCTGTGGAATAATTCACCGAAATCAGATCACACATCGTCGCATCAAAAGAAAAGTTCATCTTGATGATTGTTTTAAGGTTCTATGCGTTCAGATGTTGCACAGCGTATTTTAAACCAATCTGATAATGGCGTGCCGAACAGACTGTGACCAGTCTTACCCCGTCTTCCTCTACATATGTAATCCCTGTTGCTCTTGTTCAACGTTTCAAGATTTTTTTCCTCTTCGCTGGCATGGTGTTAATGATCCCTCGCATGCTTTTTTAATTACCAAAACAATTTTCTACGCGTACGCTTGATTTACGATGATCGCACTCGGAAAAGCGCGCTCTTTTCATGGGAAAACCTCTGCGCCTCGCTAAATCGTTCTTCCGTGAGAACAACAAACGAAGAACTGGTTGACAAATTTCGTGAAAGGGTAATCTCGAAGACCCTCGTGTGCGTTGTGATGAAGATAGATCGTGAAAGTAGATTAGTACACACAGTAATGGCCATTAATATTCATTAAACTCGCGGATTTCTTCTTCCCCCGTTGCGTTTTCTGTTTCGTGATCAGCAATTATCAGCGCGCGCACTGTATCCAGAAATGGACTCTGTGTATCGATTCTGCTGTCCCGGAAGAATACAGCTATCGATCATTCCGAGCCAATACAAGACGAAACAACATCGGTGGAAGAGAAAAAAAACACACAGAATGGCACAAATTTATCGTGGCAGCATCGGCCTTAAGCGCATGTTCTGCAATTTCTCATGTTTCACATTCTGTAACCGGTCGCGCATACCACACGTCGTGCGTCCCACCTTCGCCACCCGCTGGAAGGAAGAAAGAAGAAAAAAAAACGCCAGAGAAAGGCACAACAAGCAAACCTTATCGGTGCGCGCATTGCAGGAGGGAAGCCACCAGTGGAAGCTAAAAATAACCACTCGAAGAATTTCAATTATTATATGACCGTTGCGCTGGATCGTCATTCCTCTGCCGTCGGCATGACTCCCGATTTAGGCACATCGGACGACCCAACAGACTGCAGGGTTCTTGCTAGGGTTCTGACTGACTGGCGGTCTGTCTCGGTTGGTCCCCGTGTATGGAAGCAACATTCCACTCGGCGGACACTGCAAGAATCGGCCCCAAAAAGGGCGCATCAGCAGTGGTCTCTTCCCGCCGTTCTTTGTATGTTCCCTTGCAGTCACAGCAACAGCAGCAGCGGACAACGGTCATCCGGCCAGTTTTGGCAAAGCGAAGCGTCTCCCACAAAAGGAAAGCCAATAACAAATGACATCGAAACTCACGATACGATATCGAACTTCCCCCCAGCCTCCATCACCGCCACCCCCTCTAGGTATAAAAATTTACGACACTATCAACTGTGAACGGTCATTTTTACGATGTAAAACATAATTTATTCAATTTTCGACAATTATTATGTGCATTGGATCGTGCGCTTCGTTCCAGCGAACGCGCGAAAGCCAGTTGTGGGAAGGTGTGGGGGAGGGGAAGGCGTGAGTGGGTGTTGTTTTTTATTTTTGGTACCCGGTGTGGACATTTTTCTTCCTAAAATAACCTTCCCGCTACCAGATGAAAAAAAGGAAGGATACGGAGAGGAGAAGACAGTAGTGGGCACACAAATGCGAGATGTTGTTATTGGTTTCCTAATATTAATTTACGGTGTGCACGACAAATGCGCGCGCGGCTTTTTCCTCAGTTTTGAAGGATTAGCTTAACCTAATCGACATCTTCCATGGGAGAAAGATTAGAGTCCGGAGAAGCGTAGGTGTCGGCTAAATATGTTCGGGGGTTTGACGGAAATTTAGCGGCAGTGCTTTCTTCTATGGAGTTAGGAAATAGCGCTTCCTATAATGCGTGTTTTATTGACATGCTGTTTCTCGCTTATGGCTGAATATCGAAACATCACAATAACTTTGGAATGTACTGTCGCCATTCCAAGATGGTAAAATGAAATGCCCGGTGTCGGACATTCGAACATTATTACTCAAACCACTGGATTTGCAGTTCACGACTACAAAATATGTCCTATGTTTTGTTGATATGTGCGTAAATAAATTGTTCTGAAGTAAACGCATGGTAATTCGAGATTATTCCCTGATACTTCCATAGACTAGTCTTGCGATTTATTAATGGTAATGGTGAATACAAAGTGGATCGGTGGATCCGAATTCCTTTACCTCCCCCGTTGGGTAATTTTTCGACTTTCAGAAAACTAAAATTTTGAGATCTGCGACAATAGTAAATGAAGTCCGTATGAGCTAATATTTTGGGCATTTTATCGTCCAAATCAACATTTTGTAGGGAGTCCCGTATGAACAATCGATATGACGATTTCCATTGGCACGAAAACCAGAGTGTCGATTTTTGACAATATTTTTTTTTCGAGATGACAGTAGATCTCGACGTTTCATGTTATTTGAAGACATTTGGCATCAAAATTTTTTTTTCGAAAACCGATTCCCCCCCTTGGGTTATTTTTTGGTTTTCAAAAAACCCAAACTTTGACCGCTGTGCGACACTAGTAAATGAAGTCCGATCGAGTTGATATTTTGCATAAGGTAGTTTTTCGTGGGAATCAACATTTTTAATCGTGTTTTGGGAAGAAATATCAATAACTTTGAGTGAAGTTGAGATATTGACAAGTTCTGCATCGCAAAATGTTTGTATTAGTAAGCTCTGAAAGTCTTCCGAAGATAGTTTGTATGTGGAATTTGAAACATGAAAGTTAGAGCACAAAACAGTTTTTTTCATGGTAACCCTAACGTAACTTAGAAAAAAGGCGCTATATCGGTTATTTCAAGAGATAGAAAAAAAAATTCTACAAAAATGTCTCAAATAACTAGGACTACAACATTGTCGAACTATGTTTACCTCTATCTATAAAGATAAAAAAGTTAGATTTTTTATTTCATCGACATTTTTGGTCACCCTATTTTTGATAACATAAAAAGAGCGCTCTATTGTATGTAACAACTTTGTCGAAGACAGTTTTTGTCTAGAGAAAAACTGTCGAGCTCTTAAAGCTAATTTCCACTTAAATACATCTCCTGGACCATTGTGCATTGGCTTCAATTTTATTTCTCGATCATCTGAATCGGTTTAGTATTTCAAAAGTTCGTTTTTCGTTTCTGGAAAAAGGGAAAAATATGACTTTCTGTACCATCGGTCCACACTTTAAAAAAAACATAACTTCAAAACGAAAAAAATCCTCTCTAATTTATAGATATGTTATGTAAAAATTCCTCAGATCTCAAGGAAAAATATAAAAAATAGCGCCCTTGGTCCCGCGACTATGAAAACTATGAAAAACAAATACAAACTATAATTACAAAATAAAGATCCAATTTCTTACAAGTGTAACCTTTTTCCAAGAGAGACTAGCAAATTGGCTTGATATTAAAAAATATAAAACTGTAAATATAAAAAAATATTTTTCGGACCACCCTAAAACGGAAATGGGCACCCTAATAAAATAAAAATAAAAATACGGGTCCAATATTTTGCGATAAAGAACAAATATATCACTTTTCACGAAAATCTGAGAACCACTAATCGATGCTGCCATGGAATGGCTGTACAGAAGATTATGTCCTAGGCACCACCATATTGTTGACGTAGCACTACGAAATTATTTTCTTCGTTTCGCTTGTTTATCATTTACACCGAAATGAAATAAATCTATTTTTATGCAGGATAATCACACAGAGATAGGGTTTGCGATACAATGTTTCGCTTATATTCAGAAACTGAACAGTGTGCGATATTTTCCATTCTTCGTTTGTATTGAGCAAAACCTTTGTGTATGTTTTCAGAATAAGGACAGACTATTGCCTGCCCGCAAGCTGGTGCGAGACTGAGAGGATACTTTTCATCTGCCGTAAAATGATTTAATACAGCACGTAGTTGATTATATACAGTCTCCGAATTCTTTTCACTGTATATAATTATATGATATATATTATATTTTTTTCATTTATAATCATAAAATTATAATCATAAAATACCATTCTCATCCTCATTTCAAATCCGAATTCTTTCAGGCCAGGAGGCTATAGAGGATCATATTTGATGGTAAAATTACTTCTCCGCATGTGTTCGAATTCCAACAATGACAGAGTTATTGAACTTTTTCTCTGCTTCAGTTGCTGTTTGCCTCAAACTGGCTCTAATTCAAAAATTACGCTGCACAGGACAATTCTGTTGCTTCCATTTGAAAAATAAGAAAACTTTATACAGGGTACAGTTGTGAACCTTCCAAATTAGCGGATTTAAGTAACATGTTAGAAGTGAAAAACTTAAAAGTTTGTGGTTTTTAAGGTAATACTCTTAATTTTATCCATGAAATACATAATAAACTTGGATGTTTCTATCAACAAAATTGAAGCTCTCTACCATCAAAACGAAATGTATTTTAACAGATGGTACACTCGATTATATTCTCTATGATTAATATACCAATACATAGTTGGTATCCCTGGTTGCTGAGATATACGGGGGTAGCCTGATAAGTAATGCACAAACGCTTGTAGGAGACGAACAAAATCAAAGAGCAAGAATGGATAAAAAAATTGAAGTACAAATCTCAACCTTCAAAATCATGCTTGTTTTTTCAACATAGTCCCCGTAAGCATCACCTAATTTTCCGAGCTGTATAGATTAAGCTTCAGATCTCTCGGAGGAATGTGGATGTAAATATTGTCACCGTAAACAACCCCAAACGTTTTTGAAGTTTATGTAGTTCGTCTTCTACAAGCATGTTTGCATTACTTATCAGCCTTCCTTCGTTATTTGAGTCCCGAAACCTTGACACTGTGAAGATGGCCAATGAATTTATATTCTACTTTCGTAAATTATGTTCAAATCTGTTTCCTGGCATGAAAACATCTACAACGAGATCTCCACTTTTTATGAGATATATAATTTTTATGACAATATAACTAACATATTTTTATGGCGATGGAACAGAAAGTGATAAATTGTAGTAAACATTGCCCGGTGCAATTCTTTATAGATATGTTATTACTTTTATAAAAACACAAAGAAGATCAAAAATGTTATAATGTTAGTGTATTCTTTCTCCTAAAAGACTAATCATCACTAATCAACAGCTGCAAAACATGTCTACAAGCGGAACTAACGCATCCCCACATCCTGAACGCCACTTCCGTGCAAATCGCGACGCGTCGTTTAATTGTTTTCCGTGTCCCGCGATGGTTCATTTATAATCTTGTCACTCACTCCCGAGCCGACGAGTGACGACGACGTTTCCAAATTGTCTGTCGGTCGGCCGGCCGGGATCTGGTTTCCACGAAATGTTCTTGGAGGTCCAATTTAGGCGGAGCGACAAAAAAAGCTATAAATTATGGGTACTTTATAGTGGACTGAAAGTGGAAGTGTGAATCGATGGACGGACACTAACGGTATTTACCTTATTTATGGGTGACCCACGCGGAATGAGAGTGGGAGGATTGAAATTTATGAAGTGATGGCTGGCGAGTAATTTTGGACAGGCAAAGGGAGAGAAAGCAAGCGTTTTTCTTTTTTTTTTTCAGGGGGTGTAATCTATTTCTCGTTGAAATTTCTAAATCATCTCAATTTTGAAACTTGAATCGGTGTGTGTTATAATGGGATGAACCAAATTTTGATTGCCACATAATTTGTTTATGGAAAGCGAGCGTAAATTTATGTTATCGACCAATTTGGCTTGATTGCATATTAAACACTCCGCTGATTTATCGAGGATCGGCCGATGAACTCGGCCACGCTCGCCACCAATGACGACGGAGATGTAGAAAGGGACCGCATTCCCTCGAGCTTATGATAAGGGTTACGAAAGGGATACACCGCATAGCTTCGGTGCGGCAATGTGAGGACGCGGATCATTCAATCGATCGATCGTATGTTTGGCGCCACCAGCCGCCAAGTATGTATGCTTCAAGGGGTAAAGGTAAACAATTTGAGCATGAATGGAAGCCGGCTCTCAGTAGCCGGCGGCAAGCTCCAATCAATTGAATATCCCAGAATCGATTGAAGGGTCATTCTTCAATGTCCGTCCGTCGTATGACTCACGGCGAAACAAAAGGGAACGCAATCACGTTGGACACCGTGAACACCGGTTCGTATCGACGCCACACCTTCCAAGATCTCCAAGGCTCTGGAGCCGGCTGCGGGTGGCGAATAGAGAGGAAAAATACTTCTGCAAGGGGTCAAAATATTTTGCAATTAGCGCCCGTTTTGCGGTATTTATCGACCAGAATGCGTGCTGCTTTTTGCCGATGGACTGAGCCCTTTGCGTGAAACCGTGGTATTCCAGCGAACTAGGCTATGACATTTCCAAGAAACTGACAAATAAAAAGGTTACAAAAATAAACACGTTTTTTTTTGGAGGGGAGAGGTGTGAAAGTCAATTCAACTCGTTTATTTTTCTTCCCTTTTGAATGGTGTAGGGAAGTCAAAAATTAATGGCTTCTGTCAACTTTCCATCACAGAGAGTGACGACGTTCGAAAATATGCATCGAGGAAGTGCATTGATGCATAGCATGTTTCTCCCGTAATTTCTCGGTTGCCTACGGAGAAAAAAATAATGACGAGATCGAAAGTGCCAAAATTAGGTCACATGGAAAAATAAATATGTTTATACAACGCCAGTTCGCGTTAGATGACTGTAAAGAACATCGAAAACGAAACGCAATAGAATATGAAAATAACCTGCAGGTAAACCTCTTTTTGTGCGATACATTTTTGAGTGATTTCTCATTTGTGCGATCCTTTTTGCCCCATTTCATTATTTGTGCGATTAGTTTGTACGATTCAAGTTCCGATTTAATATTAAAAACGCATAGAATGGGTCGCACAAATAAGGAATTACTCGAAAAAAGATCGCACAAAAACAGGTTTACCTGCAAAAGGCACTCTATGCTTTAGAACAATGTCGAAGTTAGTAAATATTAAAGTGGACTATTTTCAAAACAATGCTATTTCAGAAAAAGTTATGAATTTGAATTTCATGAAAAAAATATCAAAATATTGAGTCATTCAATTCAAAACTGATTTAAAGAAAAACTTATCAGGATGAAATCACGAACATCAAGACCCGTTCAATTCATTCCAACGACGTAATTGATAGGGATATATATGATAAACTGCAAAACCTTCTATTCTTCTTCTTCTGTATAAACCGTAATTTCAAGAATTTTTACTCAAATGACAGAGAGCCGGTGACAAAATTGCCTTTTTTGATCCTGGAACATTACGATAAGATTTATTTCATACTTTATCAAATGCAATAAGTTTAGCATGACATGATTTCTGATACCATCAAGTTCCGACATGCAGTTAAAAGCGCAGCAAAACCACACGCAAACGAAAACGGCGACAGGTTCCGTATCACAGCAGGAAAACAAAAGGAACTTGACCATTGACCATTCTTTGTTTTTGAGAGGCTTTGAACCCGGAACTCGAACTGTGATCTAAATTGAAATCATGACGATTCGAGTTATTTTCTTGGAGGAATCATTTTTATGCGGTCCCCATGCACCGCATAAAAGAATTTTCTATCAAATTGTGTAGAGAAAACTTTTTTTTGAAGTGGTGTGGTGTTTCGGGATATAAAAGTTTTTAATATTAAACTCAATTATTGAATAAGATTTTTTAATAGTGTATTTGAAATGCAATTTTTCCTGAATAGTTAATTAATTTTCCAACAACTTTGTCAGACATCATATTTCAATCAGACATCTGGATTTTGAGTTACGATATTTTTAAAGATCAATGATTTTGAATAAAGGGTGTGTCACATTATATCTTCAGCTTTCGCTTATAATCAGATAAGAGTGTATAGATCACGTTGGCCATGCTTCACTGTCAATTCACTGTCGTAAATTTGGAAAAATATCGTCGAACGAAAAAGAGCGTCGTGAATTAATCCTGTGCACTCATTTCGAGAATCCGGAGTTGTCACATCGGGACATCGGTAAGATGCTGGGAATCGTCCAATCCACGGTCAGCAGAGTACTAAAACGATACTTCGAGAACCTAACCATCGACCGGAAGGTGAAGAACGGCAAAAATGGATGCTCCGTCAGATCACAAGCGCGTAGTTAAGCAGTTTAGACGTGATCCGAGAAGTTCGGTCCGGGATGTCGCCAATAAGCTGAATTTGTCAAGTTCATTCGGCCAGCGGACCAAGCAGCGGGAGGGCCTGCGTACATACAAGGTTCAGAAGGCTCCTTACCGCGACGAAAGGCAAAACATGGTGGGGAAGACGCGGCCCCGGAAGCTGTACACCGAAATGCTGACGAAGCCGCATTGCCTGGGAATGGACGACGAAACCTACGTCAAAGCGGACTTTCGTCAGCTGCTGGGCCTGTTGTTCTTCTCCGCAGAGGACAAATTCAGCGTTCCGGAGGAGATTCGCAAGCAGAAACTATCCAAGTTTGCAAAAAGTACATGGTGTGGCAAGCGATCTGCTCTTCCGGAAAGCGGAGCGCCCCCTTCGTGATGACCGGCACGGTAAACGGGCAGGTTTACCTTAAGGAGTGCCTACAGAAGCGCTTACTACCACTATTGAAGCAGCACGAGGGCCCGACCATCTTCTGGCCGGATCTCGCTTCGTGCCACTATTCAAAGGACGTGTTGGAGTGGTACGAAGCCAACGGGGTCACCTTCGTGCCAAAGGAAATGAACCCGCCCAACGCGCCGGAGCTTCGCCTAATAGAGAAATATTGGGCGATTATGAAGCAGGCCCTCCGGAAGAACCTAAAAGTTGTCAAATCGTAGGCGGACTTCAAGAGAAAATGGATTTCTGTTCAAAAAAAAACTACAACCTGACGTTGTACAGAACCTTATGGACGGGGTAAAAGGAAGGTGCGAGCATACGGGCTTGGGCTCGAAGTATGAATAAAAAGAAAATGCCAAAAGTTGCTTAATAGTTTTTATTTTACTGTCTAAAATTTTCAAAAGGATCGGTCTACTAGGCGAATTTCTACAGCGTTTTTTCCGTGATGCAATTTGATGTGACACACCCTTTATGTCCTTATCAAAAATCAGTCGTAATTGATCATATAACAACGAAAATTGTGGTTTTAGATAGTTACCATCATAAGTACCAAGTTTGAAAAAAAAATCGGAGATGGTTGCTTTTAAACTGAATCTAATTCAAAAATTACGCTACGTAGGGCAATTCTGTTGCTTCCATTTGAATGATGAGAAAATTTTATACAGGACACAGTTGTGAAACTTCCAAATTCGTGGCTTTGAGTAACGTTTTAGAAGTGAAAAACTTCAAAGTTTGTGGTTTTTAAGGTTTTACTCTTAATTTTATCCAAAAAATACATAGTAAACTTGAATATTTCTATCAAGTAATTTGAAGCTCTCTGACCGTTCTACAATTTATTCTTTGACACCCAACTATATACAGTTCAAAAATATTTTTATTTTTTTTATTTTTCAAATATGACTTATTTAAAGAGAAAATAAAATGTTTCAACGTTAAAGTGAAAGTTAATTGGCCATTACGAGTACACTGAAGTAAAAATCGTGACTTTTGTAGATTTTAGTTGAAGGTTCACCAGGAATCGTTTAAAATGATATTGCAGCGAAAGATAATATAGATCTATCTATCTTATATTTCGCTGCGATATCATTGTGTATAATCGAGTCCGATCTGTATTTGAATCATCATTAATTTTAATTTTTCATTTATACTTTCGTCAAGTTTAGCAGATAGGGGTTATATCAATAAAAAATTTGAAGAGTGATGGCAAAGATACAACCGCACATAGAACTACGAAATTATTGTTGGTGGGAACGAACGTTATAGAAATTCAAATATCAAGAACTCTTTAGTACAAATGTATGGTAACCCTGACGAGGTCCGTTTATCATCAAAGCTTTCAAATTCACTTTTCAGCATCTTCAGAATTTTTGGCCCTGAAAAGGCCCTGTTTAGTTTTCTTAGAAGAAGCTAAAGATGGTTGATTCATGATTGATTCATTCCCTTGCGTGAACAATACACAAGCTTTGTGTCGTTTTTGCCAATGCACACTACACAAAAAAATTATCGCAGAAATTTTTTTCTTCTAGACGATACAAATCTGAAACTTTCGCGGCGGTCTTTTTCGCTGCTGATACACACTGTAGCCACTGGTGATTACATACTTATTCCACCACCACCATTATCCCCTGACCCCTGACGAAGCTTAAGAAAAACAATGTGTACACGTGATTCAAGAATACAAAAACACTCTCCAATCAACGGTTTTGGAACCAACGCAAAGTATCGCTCAACAAATAAAAACATAGCTATATGATGATGATGAAATAATAGAAAGTTTTAAAAAATATGGTACCAAATTATTGTTATTTTTTTCCTTTTTTTTCTATAAAAATAACAATACAAATAGCCTAATGGCTCTCAGAGTATGTATTATTTTCGTTTTCTATAGTGAATTCAATTACATAAATGCTTTTTACAATCTCTTCTGAATGAAGCTAGTGAAGTTGTTGCTTTAATCGCACGTGGTAGGCTGCTCCATAGCGTTATTGCTCGATATTCGAAAAAAAAATTCTTAAAATATTTATTTCGCATCTTGAAAATAGCAAATTATGAGTTCGTGGAAGAGATGACGTAACGAAAAAGTTTTCCGAGTATTTTGGGGCGTTTTTGAGAATTTTAAATGTCATTGTGCACGTTCGAAGATCTAAATATTCGCTATAACTACAGTTGAGTATTAATTTAGAAAATTCTGAGATATGGTCAAATCTATTAAGTCCATACACAAATCTGGTAATAGAATTAAAAACTAATTGTAGTTTTCGAAAATTTTCATTTATTGATTTAGCGTTAAGTATATTACCGTATTCGAATAGTGGAATAATCAATGATCGAACAAGTTTTAATTTAATTTGTTGAGGGGTGAATTTTTTGAGTGCCACCAAGGTCTGCATCGCATAGTAAACTTTTTGACAAACTGTATTAGTCTGAGCTTTCCAGTTTAAGCTACTGGCCATTAAAATGCCAAGTTATGCTATTCCGGGTTTCTCCGGGAAACGGTTGATTTGTGATCCTTGAATTATTCTGAAAGTTGTGATTGAGTTTTTTGTACAGTTTGCGATTCGGCATCATCATTTACTTCATATACCACGTTCCTCGTTCCTCTTACCAAAACTGTCACTTTCAAACTTTTTGAACCACTCCTTACGTTGCGATTATCGGAGAACATGCTCGCTGTAAGCTTCCACCAATATGTCATGATTTGTTGATTGATTGATTTTTACTATTATAGAGGCTTTAAACTACAATGTACATTCGCCTCTGGCGTTGACCTTGACTTGACTTGGAAGACCAATCAATCGATGAAAGGTCCTGGGATTGAAACCTCGATCGTTCGCGAATGTGCAGCCATTTAGGCTACGGGGACCCCCAGCGCTGCTCTGTGGTTTCAATGTTTAGTCCTGCTCTAAACAGCGATCAGCTAACGCCATGTCTTCAGGCGGTAGTACACTATGAACACCATAAAATATGAGATTTTCGCGATTTTTTCAACGAGAAAATAAACTACTATGATTAATCTGATATCACAGTTTCTTTAGGCATATATTACTTAACAAATAAAACAAATTGGTGCCAATTGAACTGTCCCCTAAATAGATGCAAACCGGTTTATTGAACCCTCGCAGCCGAAACCTTGTAAACTGGTGGGAGTTCTACAAGTTTTTCTAGTGGTCCGATTTCAACCAATTGTTTTTTACGTGATCTTTGATATATTTCCCGCCATCGTACATAGGATTTCTTCAAAATATTGATTTTTAACGAAATGGCGACTTTTTTTTTGTAGAAAAAAAATGCGTTTTGGCCTCAAAAATCGAGACAAAAACATTCAACAAAATAGTATTTTTCAAAATATCGAAAAAAATGAAATTTTATATATTTCATCAAAATCGGATGGACCGTTCCGGAGGTAGAACTCCCACCAGTTTGTAAAACATGGTTTCGAGAAAAACGCGTTTTAAATTTAAGATACATTTATTTCGTTTACTTTATATCGTATCTTCAGTCTGCGATCCCTGGACCATAAAACTGTCTTTCAACGCTTAAAAGGTGATATTCAACTCATATTCAACGGATAATAAAAATAAAATTATGTATTGATTATATACATATTGCAGATATGCGAATGTCAGAAGCAGCTAGAGAAGCTCGTAAGTCTTATTTGGCAAAAAAAAATGACAGGAAGATTTTTGTGTTGCCAAATAAGACTTACGAGCTTCTCTAGCTGCTTCTGACATTCGCATATCTGCAATATGTATATAATCAATACATAATGTTATTTTTATTATCCGTTGAATATGAGACACTTTTGCCATTAATGCAATAAATATATAATTAATGCCCGCAATGTGTATCCGAAAAGATCAGCACTTTTCAATTTTAACAAAGATTTTTTTAATGGATTATTCAGATGATATAAGACACTTATGCAAAAAATTATTCTGCTCTTTAAAAACAAGTACTTCAACATAATTTAAACCAGTAGTTATCAAATATTGATTTCAGCGTATCCGAAATGATCAGAACTTTTCACTTTAGATGAACAATGATTTTGTCGCTTGAGACACATATACGATTATTCAAACAACATGAGACATTTATACAAACAGTAGTTCTTATATTTATGAACAATCTTTTCCATCACACCAAAGTGTTACAGTGGCTAAACTCTGCTGTTATGATATTTTGTCCCACATTTTCATGCATTCAACGCACTGTGCGTTATCTTGTGTGGGTGACCACTTTGTTTGATACTGAGTAGCGTTATCTAGTACTCAAAGGAGCACCGTATTGATTCGTGTGCAGGTTCACTAGACATCAAGCTTCGTTTAGGAAAAGCATAAACTAATATTTGGTTGGATAAAATATAAGATTAGCATGGTTTCTTGCTGTGGTGGCTGAGAGCAGACAAATGACCACAAAGAGTTAATATATTTAAAATTTTATTTTTTTTTCATTTTTTGTTTTGTGAAAGTTTTATTATCAACGTACTTTACATTTTATTTTTTCTGGAACCACATTTTAATTCTAGCTATTTTGGTTAGCTGTAGCTACTTTGATAAAATACACATTTTGGTCAGAAATTATCGGTTAACGATTCCTAAAGAAAGGTTGACTTAACTAGTTAAAACATAGTCTCAACTAGAACTGGTTGAATAATATTGACAATCAAATTTATGCACAACATTTCGAAAAAGAATCCGAGAAAATCGATAATGAAGCGATTGAATCTATATGGAATAGCTCCATAGTTTCACACTAGGTTTATTTACGCGTCATTTTTACGCATTTCGAATTTTATAAGGAAAATTACAAAAATCGGCTATATTTATAATCCATCTCCACATATTCCACTTTTATGCATTAATCGAGGCAAATATATATATTCGTCAAATTGACGCGTGTTCGTAAAGATGGTATATAAGAAACGTCCGTAAACCTAATGTTAAGAAGAACATGGAAAAATCCAAATCAGAAGAATTTATTCAATAGCCCAAGTGTATACGCATACCAAGATTCTTACATAACTAGTTACACATGCTAATGAAAAAAAAGGATAAAAGTCATGTCGATAATTGCTCCATAGTTTCTCTAAGGGAGGGGGGGAGTTGGTTCTGCCATACAAATGAAACACAAATTTCTAAATTTCTCGAGAATTAATCAAGCAAATGAAACGAAATTTTCCATATGGAAACATATGTCATATGGAAACTTTAGGGTGCAATAAATGTTTCTATGGTGGTTAGATACACCTCCCCCTCTCTAAGGGGGGCTGCCATACAAATGAAACACAAATTTCTGCATTACTCGCGAATTAATCAAGCAAATGATACCAAATTAGGCATATGGAGGTTTAAGGGTGCAGTAAATGATTCTATGGTGGTTAGACACTCTGTAAGAAAACGTGGATGTGAGAACGAAAAATCTTGGCCGGGACGAAGTTTGCCGCGTCAGCTAGTGGTCTATAAGGCGTTTTGGAGATAATGAAGGAACTTAAGCTTGACATTGAACCAGAGCGCTACGGAAAATCGGATAAGGAACGAATCGAACATTGACAAAAACAAAACAACTTCATATGATTTACTCTTGAAGACTATTTAGAAAGATTTCGCACAAAGACGAATTAAAAAATATATTTTTTTTATATAAAAAACATCACATTGAAATACAATGTTAAGTTTTTTTTTTTATCTGTAACTTTCAACTCGTTTGGCTGGTTCGTCACTTTTACTTCCATTTTTGGAAGAATGTCGGGAGTGAGAATTGAACTCGTGCCCTTTAGCGTGAGAGGCTAAACGCCAGATTGCCTCCACCAATGTTAAGTTAATACATATATATAGCTCACAAAATAAATAAAAAAAATGTTTATTTTTCATAATCTTGCATGTATTACTGCTTTTTCTGGGAAAAATTATTCCAACCAGTACGATACCCATGTCCAAATTTAATACGAACTCAAAGGGTGAAAATATGAAAAAAAAAACAAAAAATGTTTCCTTTTTGACATGGAAAGTCTGACATATTTTTCTGGATTATTTAATATAGTAATGTCATGTCGGTTTTATAGAAAAATTTAGAATTTTGACAAAATTTTGGGACAAATGTTACTCAAAACGTTTCTAAGAGTATAGTAAACTGCAAAAAAAAATCGTCTTGCCATTTGGACACTATCTACCATATCAAAAATTATATTAAATGAATAATTATGCTCTCAATAAAAATAATCTCAATAAAAATTTATCATATGTCATTTGGCATGTTCTACGATGCAATCAACATCTGAATAAACGCAAAACACCTGATTGATTTGAAAAATGTCATCTAAAGATATATAGATTTAAAAAAAGAGTATAAAAGTAGTAAATCAAAAAACGACATAATGTTCGATTGAACTCGATATCTTTCCGTGATTCTCTACCCTGGAATCTAGCGCAAAACGATTGTTTTGAAAAGGCTGATAAAATGTGTAGACCAGTTAAAATGCGATTCAAATTATTTTCGGAACTTACACTCTGAAATATAAAAGTATTTCCATATGCCTTGCTTTTTATTAGTCGCAGTCGTGTCTCACCTTCAGTTTCCCAAAAAACCTAAAAAAGCTATGTTACCGATAACTTTGGAACTTTTTTTCCTTAAACATACGCCTCTATAAAAAATAACGACACCTTTTTTTGGTTCATATTCCAATACCAAGGTCGTATCTAGAAACACCAATAAAACATAAACCTAATTGCCGTCCTTCGAAATAATATGGTCATAAATCACACATCTCGCTCGCCAGGATGTTTCCCAAACAACACGACAAAACCAAACAACAAGAACTTCCCTCGTAATTGTGGGCTAGGGAATCTCCGTGCATAAATTGTGTTGTCGATTCCGCTGCAGGCGGTGGGAGAAAATTACAATCGCCCCGAAGATTCAAGTTCAACGACATCTGGTGACCATTGAACGCGGCGTTTGGTTCACACCACAGGCGCATGTGTGCACATAGTCAGAGAGACCACTCGGAGCATACAAATCAAGGATTATAAATGCTATTCGAAGCGCCTGTTCCTTCTACCTGTCGCTTTCTTTCCCCTCGCTTTTTTGCCTCACCTTTTCCTTCCCGAGGGCAATTCTCGACAACTCAATCGAAACGAATTGATTTACAACCCCCCTCCCAAAGAAAGGTGTGCACTTAGAAAGAGACACTGTGAGCAGCGGAACACATCGACCGGGGCAATTGCTGTAAAAATAAAAGATCGTCGCCGGGACACCTATTAAACTGCCCGTGGCCATTAACGTAAGCCCATGTTCTATGCAACTAAACCGATTGAAACACACAATAAAACAAGAATAAATGATGGTTGTGTCCGAGGCGCGAAAGATCCACGACGAAAGGATAAAAACCGTAACATCTGCATTAATTAGGACGTCTGCCGCGCTGCTCGTGGACAGAAAGCATGCAAGATATGGTCACGTTTTTTGACAGCCAAGAAAACGCCGAACCACTGGCGAAATCGAGAGAAAAAAAACGCAAGACTAAACTGGGTTTGCAATGAGGAGTGTGTAGTATGGGAGGCGCGAGTATTTTGACAAGTGCCGGAGTGATTTCCCACTTTTTTGTCATCCCTCTGCGTGCGCAACCCCGCCAAAGATTAGGATCTGTTTTCAGTTTCGGGTTCCACCTACAGAAACACTCTTATACCTATATGATATACTCACACTCACGGATCTGTCCGGACAGGTTCGCGTTTCCCCATCATGGGTCCAAAAGCGGCTACTGGTTTTACAACATAAGCCCTTCTAAAAGCGACTAATTTCCGATCGTCACGAAGTGTTGTTGTTGCATCCAGAGAGAAGAGCTACGCGGTGCCTACGCAAGCATTCATAAACTTGTTGATTTTATGGTCAACCGGGTACAGGTGAAAATAGCTTTCCTAGTGCATTGTGGTGTTGAGAGAAAAAGTGGGACAGGAGGAGGCCGACCACGGGAGGTTTGTAAATTAATTAAAATGTATAAGCTGGAATTCTTGGAGCCGTGAGCGCTATCATCTTCTACGCGGACAGTGGCAATTAAGAAGTTATCACTGCGTCCGAGACTTGTTGATAGGTCCGTAGCGTGCGGTGCACTGGCAGGGTAATAAATGAGTGCCCTCGGGTGAATCTAGGCGCGCTCTGGCATTCAATAAGTCATCCTAAAAATAAACACGAAATGCAGCCCAAATAAAAGACCCGAATCCCCGAGATACCCTTATTTGGGCCAAATGAGCCCCGGGACGATTGGACGGGACGAGAAAGATCAAGAAAACGTTGGACGGTAATTAGCGGAGCAACAGAGTGCGCGACTGACACAGATAAATGCGCCCACCGCCCGTGATGGACCGCCGAAAGCTGTTCCGATGGCGGGCGAGCGGTTGTTAAACAAATTGCGGGGTATTTATTTCGACCGAAAGACAAACTGAGCACATAAACGTCGAAAATTGGCAATACGAAGGTCAGAGCAAAGGCCGCCAAGAAGTACATTCGCGGTGAAAAATTTGCAAACGTTTTGGGTTCAATATTATAATGAACAAAAAACAAATCTTAACGTCAGGTATCCTGTGCCAAGTGTTATGTAACCAGTAATTAGCAATCCATCTTCAATGTTTTCCTATTAATTCCTGTAAAAAATATTCACGTAACATGGCTCGATAGAGCCATTCACAAACGCATTATTCGCTGAAACGATCATGAACGTTACAAAACTACCCATAAAACACCGAAAATTATCATAAATTATGGGAACTCTTAGGGGGCTCATGATCATCCTTCAACCGAGGAATCTATCATAAAGTCTAGACTGAGTTTGCCGAGTAGTTACACACAGAAACAACGAAAAAAGCCCTTCACGCTTTGTGACTTAAGGTGGGACCAGAATGCCGCGTTATGCGTCACGTTGGAACAGTTGTGCTTTGACAGTTTATTTTAAATATGTGTGTTTCCGTATAGTCGCCCACAATGATGCGTCGCGCCATTAGCATCGTTGTACTAAAGGCTGACGTTTGTTCTAAACTGCTTGCGTCGAATATGTCAATGTGTTGTTTTTAAAAACATTCAGCTGATGCCATGGACACAACAAGAAAAAGATTTTCCCACGATCTGAAATTCGTTGAAAATGGAGCGTGAAACAAATCTAGTTGAATTTGTGAAAACAAACGAGTGCTTCAGGTCGAAGGAACATCGACTGTGTGAAACCAGCCACACGAGATAGAAAATTTGGACTGATATACCAAATGCACTGAAACAAGGAGGTAGATTACAGTTGAACATTTTTTAAATATTAGGGCATCTTACTTGATTTGTTTTTATGCTTTTATTTTGTGGTGGAAGTGTTGAAACGAAAGTGGAAGAGCCGTTACGTGATAGATATTCGCGGAATAAATGTGCTCCAAGTATAGGATTGACACCGATTGCAGCATCATCATGGCAGTATTTTGAAGCATTAAAGATTTTGTAATCACTTGTCAGCAAATGAAGATGAATAAAAGATATAGCTATAATGATATTCAATGTCTTAAATATATTTTTTTTATATTGTAGGACTGCCAGCAACTACGACCCTGAACGATCAGTTCTCAGCACAAAAATATTGATCTTCGCGACATTAAGCTGATGGTGAAAACAATGCATGCAGCAAAACCTCCGAGACATGATTAATTCGCAAAAAAAAACCTTCATGAAATAACCATACCGTTATTCATCTGCATGAGACTGTTGACCTCAGTGAGTCCTAAAATTATCACACTTGTTGAGGAATGAAAAAAAAACACGCCATGTTGTCGATTTTTTAATTTTTTATTCATGGTTATCTAATTTAATTATCTATTACATAACCGGTGAGTGTGTCACGTAGAAGATACGAAGCCTTATTGCAATTGTTCTTATTTATATTTCTACTGCTGACAAATCCATAACAAGTATAACTTGAGCACACCATACTCTCAAATTCATAGAACTTTCACAACCCTCTTCACTTATGAAGTTGTGAAGCGCCGTTGCGATTTTCTCCACCAGATGCATCAAAGTCAGGACATAATCGCGGTCTCTTTGTCGCATCAGCATACCAAAAATCCTATTCGCGTTTCTAGTTCCAAAGGCAAATTCACCATCTACGGTAGTCAGTGTCTCGCATATTATTTCAGGTAGTACGATGACGGCTGCTCTCCGATGTCGGTCCAGTCTTTTTCAGTTCCAATTTTTAAACTAGCTGTGATCTGCATACATAGAATTATTGAAATTAAATAAAAGATTCACTAGTTGATTGAATTTGTTGAGTGTTTTACTTTGTTTTTGTTTATTTACGTGAAAAGTGGCGATGCGAACGCTACATTGTGATTACGAATCAACAGACTGCGTCAGGCAAACGCTTTAGTACAAAACGCAAGCAATGACAGCTGATGAGAAGCGACGCACAACGCGGCATTCTGTTTCCACCTTTAGACCACACCACAGCCGGCGCTAATCGACGCGGATACTTTTCCTGTTGATAGATCAATTAGCACGATGCACTATCGAGCGTGTCAAATTTCACGATTTTCTGTTTGATCAACAGAATCGCTGCCGTTCTGCTTTTGTTTGCTTTGGAAGTTACCAGACAGAGCAAAATCGATGGCAAATATTATTCCCCATTATTCCACGCGGCGAGTGACGTGAGATAGCAAAGTTTCTCGCTTCATTGTGGACGCTACCTTACTTTTCAACTTCTTTTCGATATTCGAGTCGATAACATATGAGGACACGACTTCAAAACACACTTAGTGACGAACTATAGTCACGCCATTCTTTTACAGGAATGCAGTGACTTGAGCCATCTCACCTCATTCGCCGCGCGGAATAAAGGGGATTAATAGGATGAAAATCAGTAAGAAGAAGACGACGAGGAGAAAGATTCGGATCCCATGAACAACAATTGGGGGCATCGTAGTTGCAGATGAGAGCGCTGTTAGTCGGTAGCGTTGCCAACCGTGAAGCCTTTCTAAGTTCGGGGATAGTTTGATTTTTGAATCCAATTTTTAGAAGTCGCAGAAAGGTACATTTTGAGTATACGTCTTTCAGTCAAGATGTGTCTTGATAACTAAATTTCTGAAAAACGTTCGATTTATCGAAAGAGTGCATTTCGAGCACTTTCGGTTCAAATTGAATAGCTGAACTCCTACACCATGGACATATATATTTTTGCTCCATGGAAAATGTTGTAGTTACGAAATAGACAATAAGATTCCATTGTTCACATACAGATTAAATTGAAACCACCGCTTTTTAGTGAATACTACTGGAGGCATTCATCCCGCCCCAATGGAGGCCATACAAATGAAACACAAATTTCTGCATTTCTCGAAAATCAATCAAGCAAATGAAAAAAATTGGTTTCATTTGCTTGCATGTGAGGGTTCAGGGTGCAATAAATGTTTCTATGGTGGTTAGACTCTTCACCCTCCTCTCTAAGGGGGGGCTGCCATACAAATGAAACTCAAATTTATGCATTACTCGAGAATTAATGAAGCAAATGGAACCAAATTTTGCATGTGGAGGTTTTAGGGCGCAATAAATGATTCTATGATGGTTAGATACTCCTTCCCCCACTCTTAGGTGGGGCAGCCATACGAATGAAACACAAATTCCTGCATAACTCGAGAATCAATCAAGCAAATGAAACCAAATTTGGCATGCGGAGGTTTTAGGGTGCAATAAATGTTTTTACGGTGGTTAGACACTCCATCCTCCTCTCTAAGGCGGAGCTGCCATACAAAATTAAACGGGGTCGATTAGAAGATCAATCAATGAACAGTTCTGCGGTTGGACCCATAAACTTGCTCATAGTAAGAAAACGTAAATGTTTGGAGGTATTGATAGCAAAAAACAAATTTTAGGCGGAACGAAGTTTGCCGGGTCAGCTAGCTATATATAAAAGGGCTTATACTATGGTGTACCTTGACAAAATATGAAAAAAAATCTATGAAAAATTTAGATCTATTAAAACATAATTATTTTTTATCCAAGCTAAATGTACATGTTTTTGACATGAAATCGATAATTTCTTGTGTTCGTGAATTCAAATTTATAAGATTAAACATACAACCATTCCATTCCAAACCGATATAGTGGTTCTCAGATTTTCGTCAGAAGTGGCAATTTTGTTATTATCCGCAAATTATTAGACCCGTATTTTTTATTGTTTTTATTTGGGTGCCCATTTCCATTTTAGGGTGGTCCGAAAAATCCGTTTTTACGCATTTTTGCCAAAAATGACTATTTTTGAAAATTCATAACATTTGAACCATTGGGCCGATTCAGATGTTCGACATATTGAATTAAAGCCAATTAGCTGGTCTTTTTTGGGAAAAATACTACAGTTGCAGAAAATTTTAATTATGTGTTCGTTATTATTGATTGTATTTGTTTTTTATAGTTTTCATGGTCTCGGGACCATAGGTGCTATATTTTTTTTTTATATTTTTAATGGAGAGATGAGGATCGTTCACATAACATATCTCGAAACCAGGGAGGCGTTTTTTTTTAGTTTTTGAGTTATGATTTTCCAAAGTTACCCGATGGTCCAATAATCCTTTTGCCATTTTTTCCCAAAATTGACTTGTTTTAAAAAAAAAAATTACTTTTGAACTACTGGACCGATTCAGATGATCGACATATCAAATTAAAGCCTACTAGCTAGCCTTTTTTGAAAAAATAAGACACTTACCAACTGATTGGATCATAGTCACACACATCCAGTCTAGTCGCATAGAAATATTGAATGGAAACTGAAAACATGTTAACTTTGAAAAATCATAACTTAAAAACGAAAAATAACATCTCTCTGGTATTCGGATATATTATGTGAAAAAACCTCAGCTTTCAGGAAAAAATAAACTTAAAAAAAATATGGCGCCCTTGGTCCCGAAACGATGTATGCTATGAAAAACAAATATAATCAATTTTATTCAGAGTGTAATATTTGTTTCAAGACTAGCTCATTGGATTTAATTTGATTTGTCGATCATCTGAATCGGTCCAGTAGACCAAAAGTTTTGATTTTTTGTAGTGGAAAAATTTGGACAAAAGATTTTTCGGACCATCGGTTAACTTTGAAAAATCATAGCTCAAAAGCAAAAAAAACGCCTCCCTGATTTCGAGATATGTTATGTGAAAAATCGTGCTTTTTTTTGTGTGATCACGCAAAAAAATGACAAATTTTACTGTATTGGAAATAGTCTGAAATTCAATAAAAAATGAAAAAAAATCACAATAGAAGTTCTGCATTAAAAATGTACTTCGAAAACTAAAATTCGATTCTTTCAAAACGCTAATTTCGAAAGTGACTCCAAAATCTAAAAACTGAAAGGCAATATATTTGGCTATTAAAAATGTACACGTGCGAGAAAGGAAGTTTTCAAGTACAAATTTTCTGTGTCCGCACTAAAACTAAAAAAACATAATTTTTAAACGGCTTTATTTAACCTGCGTCGGTTTGTCAGTGGGTCAAATCTAGTTATTCAAATTTGACTCGCTTCCCATTGATCGATTTTTCCATTAAAATTCAACGTTAATTCTGATAACAATACAATTATGTTTATTCAGAAGGACTTTTCAGAAAATCAGTGTTGATATCTGTATCCAGTTCATAGTTTCAATTTTAAAGCATAACTTTAGCAAAAATATATTATTATTCAATAGCTGAAACGTTAGATTATTGCCAATGTACGAAAAGGAGAATTGCCATGAAGCCATATGCATAAGAGCACCCTGCTGTAGAAGGTCGAAAAACAACGTTTTTCGGCATCTCAATTTCTCATTATATTTTTTAAATAGTGAAAAAATAGCAAATTTTTTATTCGAAGGGCCACCATTTTGGTAATTTTTCGAATTTTAAAATACTGCTACGTAACAATTTAGATAATTTATTTTTATATTTTTACATACCAACTTTAGCCAGATCTGTCCCCTAGATGCTGAGAAAAACGTATCCCAATTTTAGAGAGGGCATCCACGCGCCCAGCTGACAACAGCATAATTATCACTATCGTTATATTGAAATTCAAAAAATTAAAAATACATTTTCAGCTATACCTCAATCCAGGGGTTTCAGGTTTTCAACTGGGAACAGCTCTATTACACAACAGCTGATCCGAAGTGAACAAGTTCTATCGCTGCTCAGTGAAATTAAATTAAAATTTTTTTTCAAGGTGAGTTTTCAGGTGGGAGCATTTGCTATACCTTCGCGGAACACCATTTGAAAACCCCAGCCTCAATCAATCACGAAAATATCCCAACACTCAATATTAATTCCAACATCGAGGCAAATGAGGGCAATTATAACTAAAAGCTTGTTTTCAAAAATCTGTAAATTATATGTAGAACTAAAAAATCTGAAAAATCTGTGAAAATACAAATAATTCTGCATTTTCAACAACCCTGGTATATACTATCGTTGTAAATTCAGTAAATTGTAGCAGTGGCTACAAAATGGTGGATTGCATTTCTTTAGTTCCCGTTCCCGAAAAACCAAATCCAAGATGACAAAATGTCCGTACATTAAAACTGAAACCTGGATATCTATTCAAACCAAATGAATCGCTAACGAAATTGATCTTCGTTCGAAAGTGGAAATGGATTTTCAGGTGAAAAAGCGCGCTCCTATATCTTCTAGCTATATAAATAAAAATGAATCGCCAAATGTGTTAGTAAGCGCAAAACTCGAGAAAGGAATTGTACGATTTGAGCTGCCTTCATTTTATTATATTTTCTGTATCCAACATGCATTCCATGTAACGGAGAAACATGTCATTTGCAAGTGATTGAAGAATCTTGAACGAGAATTGTGTCTGAAAATAATTTTATATTATGATGAGTTTTGGTAGGAGTACTAGGAAATTTATAGTAAAAGGAAATTGTTAAGGGGTAATTAGAAGATCAATCAATGAATAGCTCTGCGATAGGATCCATGAACGTTCGCTTAGAAGGAAAACGGGAAAGTTTGAAAGTATTGATAACAAAAAAGCATAAAATGTAATGATTTTAATACCAATGTCAAATCACGCCAGACCAGAAAAAAACAGAAAAAAATCGAAAGCGATGATTTTCTTGCATTATTGCATGAAAACTCAGATTGGACGTTGAAAGAAATACAAATGAAACACAAATTTCTGCATTACTCGAGAACTAATCAAGCAAATAAAACCAAATTTGACATGTGGGGGTTTCAGGGTGCAATGAATGTTTCTATGGTGGTTAGATACTCCTCCCCCCTCTCTTAGTGGGGGGCTGTGGAGATTTTAGGGTGCAATAAATGATTCCATAGTAGTGAGACACTCCTCCCCATCTCTTAGGGAGCAGCCATACAAATGAAACATAAATTTCTGCATTACTCGAGAATTAATCAAGCAAATGAAACCAAATTGGGCATATGGAGGTTTTAAGGTGCAAGAAATGTTTATACGGTGATTAGACACTCCACAGAATGCTAAACAACTCGAGAACTAATCAAACAAATGGAGTCAAACTTAGCATATAGAGGTTTTAGGGATCGATAAACGTTTCTATTGTAGTTCGAAACTCCTCCCCCTCTCTAAAGGTGGGCTCCGATACATATAAATTTTGGGCGGGACGAAGTTTGCCGAGTCAGCTAGTAATAAAATAAAAATAAAATTTACTGCCATCGGAAACCACACCCTTGGCTCATATTTCATTCACAGATTTCTCACCGGTAAAAATCTGGTTGTATCGAAGCGACCCAGACATCAAACGAGACGAGTGATTTCAGCTAAGTTTAACGACTAAAAGCATGAGCTCCATTTAAAGATGTTTATGGTTGCCAGTATTTTTGACAGGTTTTTTCTTTTAAATTTCGTCCCAACTCGTAACGACTTTTTATGAAAGTTTGTGAGACATAAGTTCATATTCTGTTGGTGTTCTGTCAATGATTCTAGATCCACTTTCAGACTCCAGTTTCCTGATTCAGTCTTTGATATTGTGTTTCCAAATCTCATATTTCCTTCCGGACGTTCATCGATTTGTGTGCTTATCTGTAGTTATTTGTGGTATATGTGAATATAATTGTGCGATATTTATACACTTCGTTCGAAGGATAATGAAACTTCGATCATAAAATTTGTTTTAAAATTGTCTAAAATTCTTGAAGTACGTGCCATAAATATTAACAACACAGGCTTTCCTTATCAGGATACTCATAATCTCAGTTTTTTTTTTCATTTCGTCGAGTGGCCTCCAATTCATGTTTACATAATCATATCACATACCTCAATGAATCCTGATTCTTACCCCACCCCACTGACAACTTTCCCTTCCTTGATAAACGCTAGGGAACCACGCTAGAGAGGCGGCCCTTCTGGCCTTCGGGCGGCGAATATCATACTAACATTCCTTCGAATCATAGAAAATTGCACAACGAGAATGATTTGCTAGTCCCAAGCGTCATTTTGTGTGTTCTTTGTGCAATTTCGTTGGTTCAGGTCAATCACGGAGAGCAACTACGAATTGTACAGTCTACCCAAGCTCAAGCTCTATATAATACTTAACACTCCTATACTCGCGCGAAAAATCGTAACTGGTGTACTCTGGACTGTTCAGCCACCTCATTGACGCTCGGTCTGTCAGACCTATACGCGAGTATAGGAAGGTTAACAGATCCATGAACATATGGTCTAACATTGGTAAAATTGTCCTGTCTATTCTTTCGGTCGTTTCTCCGGTTATATCTCTTAAGAGCTCTGTTCAAACGTTTTAATTTTAACTATTCAGTACTATTCACCAATAATAGTTTTAGACTTGGGTCTTCTGTTCGGTAACTTTCCATGTCTTTATCATCCAAATCAAGAGCAACGCTTCTGAATTGCTCAAACTTTTCTTTACAAAAAAAACTCAATGAACTTTCCGGATGAATATTTATGATATCACACTAGTAACAGAAACTCCAATAGTTATACATTGATTTCTGTTCAAGTATTCTGACATTGCAAATTATCTTCCAACATCGTTGGGTAAACATCCCAACACTCCGACGGAATGATGTGAAGTGTTATAACAGTTTTCAGTTTAAGTTATGTTCTTGGAAGCAGTTGATCGAGCGGTATATGCATAGTTAACTGAATTACCGTTATGTTACTGATACTCATTTTTGGCAGCAGCGAAGCTATGCATCTCAATAGTATGCCAACATCTGAATGACGTAAATCAGAAAGAAGTAAAATTCCAATTTGGCAATTTGTGGAACCTGTTCTTTCACTTGACTCTGGATTTTTGTTGGTTTTTTAATGACAATTCACGTTATTTTTGCTAGTGGATGGCTATAGAATGGAAAATGTGACATAACTGATTTTTTTATAATGTTGCTTTGTCTGAAACTGAAACTGAAAATAAAACTGAATAATAAATGGAAAATCGGAATATCACAGTACATATTTTGGTTTAGATGGTAGATTAAATAATGGTAAGGTGTTCCAATGGAAGGCATTTATCAATCGGAAAGAAACAATATGAAATTTGCATTATTATCAGCTATGTTAAAATCAATCAATATTAATCTCACATCAGTTTTGTAATCTATACTATTAATTGAATAACAGACAATCACTCTCGCTGCTTCTTTTCGAAACATGTAACCCTTTGAACACCTAATCCAAAGATCAGACCATCCGTGACTAATACTCGCCGGAGTCAACGAACCAGATCTCGAATAAGTGATAGAAGAAAAAAACAAAACCAAAAACAAACTGCGCCACCCTTTGCACTGAATTTGGCGCCAAAGGGCTGCCGAAGTACAAAATTTAATATTCAAATGATCACCGAAAACAAACGCAGAAAATACCTAAACGGTGGTTTCTCGCGGTGTGGTTGACAGTGGTGGCGGTTGGATCCCATCAAAGCCCTTACTTACATCATATGCACACCTTCCCGGATCTGTCCGCGCAAACCCTTATCCAAAAAGGGCATCCTTTACTCACGACTAGACGCCCTCTTCGCCTCCTAGACCTCTCTGTAACCACCCCCTCCCTTCCCTCCGCCAACCCATCTAATCCGTTCAGATTGTCATACAATCGACAGGGAAAAAAAACCAAAACAGAGCGAAAACAAAAACGAGAGTGTGAAAAAGTGGTCTCGCGCCGTGGGGGGAAAATACAATCGGAAGCCGGGCGAGATTGACTTTTGACACATGTTTTGGTAGCGAAGGAGTTTCTCTGGCCCTCTCTCCCTCGCTCGATTTCTGTCTTTTTTCGTTAGTATTGAATGTGATCCAAAATTTCATGCAAATCAAATTCTTGCATCAGGTATAATTTTTTTTCTCATTTCGCCCTTCTGGATTATGGCAAATATCACAGCACAAATGACAAAATAGCAGCAATAGGCGCGTTAAATAACCCTCGACAAAAAGACGCGATGAAATTTCAGACAGGGGAGTGATAGAGATTTTTTTATCACGAAAGAGAATTATGCTGTAACCGACTGGTTGAGGGATGTCGTCCGAAAGTGGGTGGCAATCGAGCAACGATTATGCTTTTGAGACACATTGTCAAAATAACGTTCCTACTCACGAAGTTGATGGTTTCGGGATTCCCTTCCTAAGCAAAACCTCCGCGTATTACGAACGAATCTGGGCCCGTTACTACTCAACTTGACGGGCTTCGACAGTTTGCAAAATATTGGCGGCGGCTCTATTTGCATAACCTGATAGCTGTCAATTAGCCAAATGAAATGTAAACATATTATGGCTCTTAGCATAACTCGCGTCGGCAACGACAGCAGCGCGCGCCGAGGTCCGTTATCTCGAGGAACTGTTTTTTGACAAATGATGCCCAATTTGGGGATTGACGGTCAGGCTTATCAGGGATCAATCTTTGCACATAATTTTGCATATGTTCAATTTGTTCACTACCACCGATAATCGCGATCCCGTTCATCGACTTGACGGACGATTGTTTACAGAAAAAAAAATGACAAGCATTCCCGTTTCGTATCATTGATTATGTGTTCAAGCGTTTTTTTGTGGTTGTTGTTGCATTTGTTTGTGTGATCCTCTAACGGGTTCAGATTTGGCAGGTGATTTGCGTGTTCGGATTATGATGAGAATTACACCCGAATAACGCTAATTAGTTTACCGTTTACTTCATATCTTTATCTTCATCTGCTTCTGATTTGCTGAAAATTTAGCTATTGTAAAACAGCTCCGCAATAAAAACCGAACAAGTTACTCCAACGGTTCGAACGAATAGTTCCAGCAGTTAGCAGACAGGTTTTCTAGTTGAGTTTTTTGTTTTGACATCTACTCGAAATTCATATCAACAAATGATAGGTAGTAGAGTCACTCATTCAACGTTCATCTATCTTTACACGGTGTGTTTTAAGTATGAACTAACATTTTTCAGGAGATGTCAAATTGTCACCAGTCAAAAACTAACGCTGCCCAATTTTGGGTATTTCAAAGACTAAAATTTAACATCTGCAAAACTCTTGTGATTATTTCCAGAATAATCTGGACTTCGTCTTCCTGTATGGAATCAGATTAACAAGGATTCTTTAGAACAACAGTTTGCGTTTGTGAATCGGGAAAAGTCACACAGAGTCAACTATACTAAACTAGCTAACCCGACAAACGTTGTTCTGCCATATAATGTATTTCTAGAGAATATTTTGGTTGGTAAAAACAAGAACAAGAAAATACTTCAAGAGAGTTTGTATGTTATCGTTCAGATCTGCAAAATTGATCTGAATGATGATTTTCACAGCGAAACATACATATTAGTACCTTTTATTTTCGAATTTTCCCTTTTTATTTTAAACTAGCTGACCCGGCAAACTTCGTCCCGCTCAAAATTTATTGTTCGTTATCACATCCACGTTTTCTTACTAAATGCTCGTCCATGGGTCCAATCTCAGAACTGTTCGTTGATTGATCTTCTAATCTACCCTTTAAAATTATTTTTTACTATAAAATTTCAGTGCTTCTACCAAAACTCGACATTATAATATCAGATTATTTTCAGACACAATTATCATTATGTGCATTATTTTTATGGGACCCTCTCTTCTTTCCAGAGGAGGATGGGGTGTCATACCATCATAGAAACATTTCTCGTATCCAAAAACCCTCACATCCTAAATTTGGCTCCATTTGCTTGATTAGTTCTCGAGTTATGCAGAAGTTTGTGTTTCACTTGTATGGCAGCCCCCCCCCCCCTTAGAGAGGGGGAGGGGTCTCAAACTATCATGAAAACCTTCCCCGGCCCCAAAAACCCCTACATACCAATTTTCATGTCGATCGGTTCAGTAGTTTCCGAGTCCATAAGAATCAGACAGACAGACACAAATCCATTTTTATATATATAGATATCCTTCTTATGATGTAGTCAATTTTTTTCGAATTTTTCTAATCATCTCAAATATTTTCCAAAGTACTCTATCATTCTAATTTGGGTGAAGACAAACTCAAAATATATATTGACCACGCTGATCTGACCAGCCGTTCTCCCGTGATGATGAGTGATACGTACGTGGGAAAAATTCTCGTACGTGGGAAAAATTCTCCGTCTCCACACAAACTACCACCTTGAGATGAGCAGCACTTTGACGTCATTTTTAACCCAGAGACAATGTGCGAAAATTGAATGTTCAATCGGAAAAAAACACCAATAAATCTAAAAACACTCATAGAGCTCTATCTCGGCCATGAATTATTAAAATAAATTTGAATTTTATCATTTCGGATACATCGAACATTATGAAAAAAAAAAACACTTTAGTAGAAGTTTCAGTGGCAGTGCTGCTGCTGACGCCATTGTGGTTGCTGTTGAGGGTTGTTTCTGTTGATGTTGCTCCTTTGCTACCGCTCCTGTTCATGAACTGCTTCTTGCTCAGAAAATGAATGATCGTTAAGTAGCGAGTTTCATGCATATTGGCTGGCAGGAGAATCACAAAAGAGTGGGGCTTGCAACGCAATGTTTCGCTTCTCTCCAAGTTTCCATTGTATCGAGTGAACCGTTGCGTATGACATCAGTATGAGGAAATTACGTTGTCTGCTCGCTTTTGCGCTTGTGCGTGTGTTGGTTTCGTTGTCTTATTTTTCTTATTACCCTTGGAAAGAACTATATGCACGGTGGACAGCTGCGTTTTCTTTCGCAGAAGTCTGGATGTATTCATATTGTATCCAGCTGTTACTCTAGTCGTACTTTTTGGTTGGCACAATTTGAGGAACACTGCCATACAAGTGAAACACAAAGTTCTGCATTTCTCGAGAATTAATCAAGCAAACGAAACCAAATTTGGTATGTGAAGATTTTAGGGGCACGAAACGTTTCTATGGTGAATAGACACTCCTCCCCTTCCCCCTCTAAGGGGAGAAAAGGGGAGGGGTGTCTTTATTCTATCATATTTTCTGTATCAAACATTTATTCCATGTAACGGAGAAACATGTGATTTGCATGGTTGAAAAAATTTGAACGACAATTGTGTCTGAAAATAATCAGATATTATAATGATGAGTTTTGGTAGAAGTACTAGGAATTTTTTAGTAAAAGTTAAATTCAACGGGGTCAATGAACAGTTCTGCGATTGGACTCATGAACTTGCGCTTAGTATGAAAACGTGAATGTTTGAAGGTATTACAAACAAAATAACAATAACAAAAAACAAATTTTGGGCGAGACGAAGTTTGCCCGGTCAGCTAGTGTACTAATAAATTAAAAACCCACTAGAAACATTCCGACCCCAAGCTCAATTCCTCATTCTGACCTATACTTAAAAAAATCACAAACACTTTTTTCGCATACCACATTAACCTAACACTTTTCCGGTTGGTTCATTAGCCATATAATAACACAGGTAAGCAAATACTTCCACCTGTGATATAATAACCGTGGAATTTCCGTGCAAAAGCCTTCATGGAAATTTCGTTGACGACTCCCAAACTTACAAATTATATAACACCCGGCTGAATGCTATTTACGAAGCGTCAGTTCACATTAAAAAAATCGAATAGATCCTTATAAAAATGTTTTTTCGCTCCGTCGATGGTAACACTGCATTTCCCACTTCGGGACGATAATATTCGGCTACTCGTTCAGTCCGATCGGATGGTTTTTAATGTCAAGATGTACAATTTACAAGAACGTGTAATTTTAGTGAAATCGTCTTACTCGAGCAACCGAAGCCTTTATTGAAATTTTGTCATCTTATAGTAAGAATTTCAACATTTCTCGTCGTCGATTACTTCCTCTGGGGGCACGTGAAGAACCGTTGCTATGTTAACAAGCCATAAAATTTGGAGGAACTTAAAGAAGAAATTCTCGGATAAAGAAGAAAAACTCGAATTTTCAACAGCATCAAAGTCGTAATGTTAGAGTTGTGCATGAAGAATTTTGTTCATTTAAAACACATTATCGAAAAAAAGGGTGGTCACATCGAGAATGTCTATAAATTTCTAGAAATTAGCTTTATATCCGTTTCTCGGTTCACTTTTGTAGAAGTTATTAAAATTGGTGGCGTGAGCGTTTAATCTGAAAGACCCTGTATATCCTTGTCCTCAATAAAAAAAAAGCGTTTTAAAAGATAAAATGAAGAGCAGAAAAAGGCGAAATAGAGAAGAGAAAACAGTAAATCACAGAAGGAGAATGAAAATGAAAGTAAGTGTGTATAAGAAATATATTTAGGGTTTTTTTGTAATATCAAAGGTTTTAATATTAAATTCAATTTGGACAATTTGGGCTGCTATACGAATGAAACACAAACTTCTGCATAACTCGAGAACTAATCCAATTTTCGGAAAACTCAAAAGGAAAATGGGAAAATTCGGAAAATTCAATTCTCATATGTTGTACAATTACATAGTAACAAGCATTATTAGTCCATTTTATGTTTGCGCTAACGAAATTGGTCTTTGTTCTAAAGTGAAAATCGATTTTAGTGTGCTAAAACGCACTTCTACATCTTCTTCTATCTATATAAATAAAAATGGATCGCCGATTGTGTTGATAAGAGCAAAGCTCAAAGAAGGAATGGTCCAGTTTAGGGCTGTCTTTATGCTATCATATTTTCTGTATCAAACATTTACTCCATGTAACGGAGAAACATGTTATTTGCAAGTGGTTGAAAAATCTTGAACGAGGATTGTGTCTGAAAATAATCTAATATTATAATGACGAGTTTTGGTAGAAATGCTAAGAAATTTATGACAAAAGATATTTTTAAAGGGTCAATTAGCAGATCAATCAATGAACAGTTCGAAAAGTGAATGTTTGAAGGTAACAAAAAATAAATTTTGGGCGGAACGAAGTTTGCCGGGTCAGCTAGTACTTTATATTTTCTCTATCAATTATTGATTTTCCAACAACTCCGTCAAACATCATATTTTAATCAGGCTGCTGAATTTCAAGCAACTTTTTTCTAGAAAAAAAGTTAAAATATTTTGAACAATTTATGAAAAAATCCTCATAACCGAATAAATCTTATAAAAAAGCAGTGATAGATGAAATTGGTCATTTTATAATGAAAATTGTAATTCTGTACAATAGCACAATAACTTATGAACAAAATTAAACTAAATGGTAAGGGTCAGGACAACAGTTGGCGGATTTGGCTTGGAACTGGGGTGGCATTGCGCATTTCGAAACGAGTAACTCGTTTCGAGAAAATTCAAACTCAAATCGAAATGGTTTTAGTATTATGTATATTTTTCAAGTTCATATATTCGGTATACTAGATTTAGAGCAAAATTTGTCTCGTAGAGAAATGTAAAAAATTTGAGTTCGTAAACAAAGCTGGTCAAAGGCATGTCAAATTGGTCGAAACGAACAAAAATCACTCGTTTCGAAATGCGCAATGTCACCCCTGGTCTAAAGAAGAATTCCATGCCAGCTCGATTGGCGATTGGCAACACAATCTCAGATTGCAGTGAAACGTTGTGGGTGTAGAGACATTGTTCATTAAAACAACTTTGCATAGTTGAATTCTTCATAAATGAATTGGACAACTTTTTGAAAAGGAATAAATATTTTTTTTATTTTTTACAAAAACTTGTACCTTAAAAACTATATTACCTACAAAATATTGGTCTTAGAAAGAAAATTATGAAATTGTTCAAATTTTCATGAACAAATACAAAAGAAATCTTTTAAAAAGTTACCATATGAAAAAACAATTTTTTTTTAAATTTAAATTCATTTTTCTCAAAAAACGTATTCAAAAATTCCTGAAAAAAATATATGAATAGCCCATACCAACAAATCGTCCATACATCGAAAAATAGGCTCTTTCAGAAAAAAAGCTTACAGAACATCTCAATCGCGATGATTTGCACATTAAAAATGTTACGAGTAAAATATTAATAGTTTTTCAAAGAAAACGTGTAAATGTTGTTGTTATGAAACCTCTTTCCTTGTAGCAGTGTCCTTCTACCGATGTATGGGTGATTTGCTGGTAACTGTATGGGCTGTTCATATAATTTTTGTTCTGAATTTATAAAAAATGTGTTTGTTTTTGAATGTGGATTTTACCTTTTAAAATATGTTTCTTCAACAACCATTTCCTACATTTAATTCTCTGACCAAAATTTTGTAGATTTTATAGTTTTTGATTGAGATTTTTTGTGCCATTTTTTTAATACCATCTATTAGTAAGTGTTCATGAATAAATTGGTACATCAACGTTTGTTGGAATTAAGAAGTTCCTGAAAAATAAATAATTATGATATATTTCCCACTACTTCGCGCACAAACAGCAATTTCTTTGAGGCCAAAAAAAAGCAATTTCGGCTAAAAAAATGGATGAACGTATTCATATGAAACGTTCGCAAGTGTTTTGGGGATACACTTGGCCATGAATTAACCTACTAACATTAGAACTATTGCAAAAATACAGATGATTTTCTAAAACTCTGTTTTTGATCCTTTTTCAAAATTTAAAAATCTTTCCACTTCAATTTTTTTCTAATGGTACCCCACCTTTAGTAAAAAAAACTTGACACTTCCTCACACATCCTCACACATCACACATGACACACACCTGACGCAACCTCGCATATACAGGCACTCCTCACTAGAGATGGGCGAGCGCTCACGAGCCGCTCATTTGGGTCGGTTCATTCGATTTATGGTTCTTTATAGAGTCTTTATTTCCAAAAGAGTCTCGGCTCAAAAAAAGAGCCGCTTTTCAAAAGAATCTCGGCTCAAAAAAGAGCCGCTTTTCAAAAGAGTCTCGGCTCAAAAAAATAACCGCTCTTCATAAAAGTCTCGGCTTAAAAAAAGAGCCGTGAGTCCTATGAAGTTCAGAAAAGAACTGCTATTCAAAAGAGTCTCGGGTCAAAATAGTCTCGGCTCATAAAAGAGCTACAGTTAAAAAAAAAACCTCAAATGAATGGTCTTGACTAAAAGAACACAGTTAATTGTGAAAAATGCAAATCCAAAATGGCTCCTACCACAAAATGGAGATTTATATATATTTTTTCAAAACCTCCTCAATATGGGTATCAAATGAAAGATCTTAACTAGTAGAGCACAGTTATTTGTGAAAAATGCAAATCAAAAATGACTGCCGCCACAAAAAAAAACAATATATATATATTGTTTTTTGAAAGCTCTTCAATATGGGTGTCAAATAAAACGGCTTGCCTAGCAGAACATATTTGTATCAAATTGAAAAACACCATCATCAGAAAAAAAAATTAAGTAAGAAATAACAATATATTTGATAGTATTGCAAATGAAGCGGGGGCATCTGTTTGGGAGAAGTTCCATGCATTGGTTGGCAAACTTCAAGCCTTACATGATCCAGAAGCTGCTCCAGCAGTTAAGCTGGACATATATTTAGGGGATCCACATTTGCAAAGAATGAGCGACCCTTTGCTTTGGAGGAAAGAAGGAAATTCTGTCCATCCTTGGTTCTACGAAATCGTTCTGAAGAGACTGTATTCCAGTGATAGACGGAATAGGCTTTCATCAGATAACATCGAAACAAAAATGAAATGATCATGATTGTGATAAAAAATTATTAGAGAAAACCTAAAAATAAAGCAATATTTTTTGTTATTCTATGCACAAATTAATGTTTTAAGCTTTATTTTTTCGTCTTCTTTCTTTACATATCCAAATAACTCGCTTCTTGAAAAGAGCCATCGAGCCGCTCAAATGAGCTGGCTCGTTTTAATAAACGAGCGGCTCTGAGCCGCTCATTGAAATGAACCTTTGCCCACCTCTACTTCTCACCAAGTATGGAAAAGTCAGTCGCTCATTTCTTCACACCTAATTATAAATCACTCTTGCATCTACTTGGAATAATCATGGCGAAAAGAATGCAGCAAATAATCGTGAGATTACACGTTGCATCATTTTTAACTCTCCGACCATCTTCATTCGGGACTGAGAGTGAACATAACAAAACAAAGAGTGGAAAACAACATTCAATGAATGAATACTCCTTTGGAAGGATCGCACGAAACAAAATAACGAGTGAGTCAAAATAGACTCAATCTGCGTGTATTGTATGTATGATTTTATTTTCTCTTGTACTCTTTTCCTTGTCAGCATTCAAGGGCACATGAATCTACCTTCCCGCTCACCAATAACATGCGTTAATATGGTCTTTTGCGTAGGCTTAGATCGTTTCATACTAGAAATAAAAAAATGTCATTGCAATAGTGCAAATGAAACAACTCGATTTCAACTATCTACCTATATTTCACTGCCGCGATCGAAGCTTCAATGATTACTGTTTGAGTGAACAACGAATGATTTTACAAAGACACTCGCTGCCTCAAGCAAAAGGCTTGATTCTCTCACCATCTAACGTCATTCCGAGAAGCAAATGAGGGAATGCAAGATTCTCTGAGAATAGATGAGCGGAATCGAGACAGTATTTTTGTTGAACGAATTTCGATGCGATTTTGCCCATACCTGCTTCTCTGCTTCTCACCCACACCCAACTCAAGGCAAAATATTTCATTCAAAGGAAAATATCTCAATGTTGAAAAACCTACCGAAACGTTATACGAATCAAATAAAAGCTAGTTGATAAGGTTAAATGGATTTGCTATTGACTTAGCTGGCAAAAAATTGTGTTAGCCTGTAAAATTTTTGAAAAAAAAACTGAAAGAAATCGATTTTTTTAATTCTTACCGTTATTTGTATCCACATCTACACACACCAAGATAACAATAGGTTTAAGCTTTCAAATGATGCATATATAATTATTTAAATAAAATGTTTCGAAAGCTTGTTTTTGATTTAATAAAGTAGTAAAAAAAAACTGCATAGTGGGGTACGATTTCGAGTTTGAGTCACTGTAAAAAATTATTGTTTTTGTATCCATTGTATAAAGATGCGGTGTGTGAACTCCTGTGAACTTCTCATGTTTTTCAAATGTTTTTTTTCACAAATAGTCTAACCTGTGTTTCATTTAATATTGGAAGTATAGTTAAAAGGAGGAAATTGATGATGTTATGCAAAGTACGATAATTGACTGATGCTTCCATCGTTGTGTTATTCGATAGACCCAAAATTGACCGATGACTCAAGAAAATTCCCCCTAAAAGCGTATGTTTTATCTATCGATTTTGTTCTTTTCAATCGATGTTTCCTGTCAGCTATTCGGGCAGTGCTCTGATTCGATTCTCGAGAGCGGAAATTCTTTAAATTTTCAACAAATCTTTCACTCCAAATTGTACCATTGTATCAGTCTTAGGGGATAGAGACGAAAGGAAAAAAACACAAGAACCTCATATCCCATCGACGGGGTTCCACTTGAACATCAACACAACCGATTATTATGTCGAATGTCGGAAACAAAGCCAAAGAAGGGATACCGCGGTACACTATCTTAGATTTTCTCTTCCATTTCTGGGGGCGATCCGAATTTGGAGCTGCACTCGAAAGCATTATGATTCCGAAATAAAGAACACATGGCCCCCCGTTGCTAGAGCACTTGATGTGTGGCGCGGGTGAATTCCCCAGGTGGTGGCGGGGGTGATGATGCTCCATATGCGCATACGCATAAGCACACTTCCCAACCATCCTCCAGCGGCGGGTGGATTGAATGATCTAATGAATTATAGATTAACCTATCATCTTGAATGGCATAACGAAAGAAAAACACTTCTAAGACTTCCCCGTTCCCTTCCGCTCCCCTAGCTTTGCTCGCCACGGAGTGACATGTGGTCACGCACCCACCGGGCGTACCAAATGTAATCTGACTAATAAATTTTCAATTAAAGTCGGTTTTGATTAGCACTCCGCCGAAGTGCGGCCGGCGGAGAAATTGGACCACTATTGGTTTCCCTATGACTCCACTTCTATGCGGTTGAGGGGGATTAGCGAGAGTATAGTGTATACACACACTTGGGATTAGGGCCCTTACAGCATCTCGCGGCTGCGGATTGAATTGTAACTGAAGATTGACTGTGTATGCTCGTCGGCGACTCAGCGGTGGCCGGCTTGGCGAGGAGTCGATTAAAGGGTCGTAAAATAAAACATTATTAAGTTCCAGACCTGATCAGGCAACGTCAGCAGAGGGGGCGGTCGAGGGAACCACCACTCTCGGGTATGGATTATGACTGACGGCATGCGCGCCAGGTAGGCGCTGTTTTACGATCGATTAAGCTTGGAAAGGTCTCCCCAGCACGCGTCGATATAGTACCTAGTTCCAGTTCATCTGTCCAAAGGACGCGTGGGTGGATGTCACCCCACCCGCTTCATACTATTGGGGGAAAGTTTGTCTTCTGCTCTTAATCGACAGTGCCACTGATCGATCAAATTGAGCGATCATTGATGGAAGATCGACCAGTTACGGCTGGACTCTATTTCCCGTTGGTTGTCAAAAGTCTTGTTCGGCATTCCTAATTCCATCAAAAATATATACACCACGCGTAGGTGAATAACCTGAAAATGTCGGCATCTGCTCAATGTGAAGAGAACGTTCACAAACGCGCTCCATATGATGCAACATGCCAGTCCGGTTAGGTCCAAACGAGAACCATTTTCGCTTGCACTGCACAAACAAATGATGCTATTTTCTCTCAAAATGATGCCTAGTCGCTTCCCCCTGTATTTTGCTTGAAACCATAGATTGCATCACCCTTCGGAAACCATTAAACTTCCACTCGATCTTGCTGTCGAGAGGGACAGGACGAGAACGGCACCGAAACCGTGTGTGCGCATCCAACTAGGCACAGCTGGAAGGGGAATATTCAATCTAAATCAGTTAAATTGCTCCCGCATAAATAAACACAATGCTCACGATTCGCGATTTAGCTCAGAATCTACTGCTGGAGCCAGCGGCGGCAGATAAAGAAAAAGGTTGTAATACCTATCCGATGAATGACCTCCTCGAGAGGGAGAGAATC